>NC_060969.1:1035000-1065000 GCF_910589235.1 Vespa crabro | reverse complement strand
GGGAGTTTGCTAAGAAATTCTACTAAAATGTCTAACGACTGAGTCTTACCTTTATTTTATCTCTCTATCTCTCTATCTCTCTCTCTCTCTCTCTCTCTCTCTCTATATATATATATATATATATATATATATATATATATATATATATATATCTTCTACGTTCTATTCAGGGAGTTTATTTATGCAGAATCGATCGTCATTTTCATAAATCATTGAAATCGTTCTTAGATCGTTATCCTAATTTTTTATATCGAGCAATATAACTTTCTGAAATTATACACACACACACACACGCACACACGCATGCATGCACACACGTACGTACGCTTGCACATACACACACATGTATTCATATTTTTTATTTTATTTTCTCGTTAGAAAAGTTAATGGTTATTTTATATATCATAAAGGAATTAATATTTAATAAATATATTGGACTGTGTAATTCCTTCGTTACTTATTTTTTTTTTCTTTTTCTTTTCTCCATATAATGTAAAATGATTTTTCAAGTCACACATAATATTTATTTATATCTCTATATAACATTAAATATTTAAGTTTAGATCCATGGATATGTTTCTTAATTGCACGTATATTACATTATAACTTTCACGTTGCATAATTTTTTGTTGTTGTTTTCTTTGCCCTTTTTTTCTTCTTTTTATGTTTTTTTTTCTTTTTTTTTTTTTTTTTCTTTTTTTTTTTCATTCAAACATGATTACACATACACGATTATACGTGCACGTATAAAGTAATAGAAAGTAATAATGTTAAGAATGAAAAAAAAAAAAATAAAAATAAAAAAAAGAAAGAACAGGAAAAGAACAAGATTGGAACGTAAAAAAACAATGATTGGAAAGTAAATAAATCGAGATACCTACATTGGGATCCTTTCTATTTCTAAAATAAATAACGTTGGAATACGTGACTCTCTCTCTCTCTCTCTCTCTCCCCCTCCCTCTCTCTCTCTCTCTCTGTCCCTCTCTTACTCCCTCCCTCCCTCGTGCGCTAATACATGAACTGTCTAGCGAAAAATTCGATTTGTTCGAAGGACAGGCATAGTAAGTCGTTCGCCTAAATTACGCGAGTCAATAGCGTGTGGTGTCGGTGAGAGAGCGTTCGTATATAGAAACGGAACAAGCCGTAAATAATTTCATTCACGACCAAAGAAAAAGAGACAGAAAGAAAAAAAAAAGAGAGAGAGAGAGAGAGAGAGACATACTGCTATAGAGAAAATGAGAGAGAAGTATGATGAGGGGAAAGGGGAAAAAAAGAGAGGAAACGAAGAATATATGCGTGCGTATAATTTATATATATATACATACATATATACATATATATGCATATGTGTATGTAAAATATATATATATTCTTTTATACGTACGATATTGAAAATGGACGCTTAACCGTATAGAAATAGTGAACAATACGTATACGAAGACACTTTTCAACGTGTATTATATATTATATGTATTATATATATACATATATGTATATGTGCATACATGGACAAATCATACGTTTACTCGCGTTCGTTTCTCTCTCTCTCTCTCTCTCTCTCTCTCTCTCTCTCTCTCTCCCTCTCTCGCTCTCTCGTTCTCTCGTTCTCTCGGACGTCATAAAAATGCGCGAGTTGAAAATGAAGTAAGAGAAAGAACTGTGTCGTATTTTCAATGCACAATACACGATCGTTAGCCGAGCGGGACGTAATACGTGCTTCGTCGTCATGTAGTTGGAATATCGAGGCATCACGGTCCCACGATCGGACTGCGCGGAGTCGTTCCGCAAAACTCGCCTTTTATCTATCGCAATATCTCGACTAATTACACGTTAAGTTCCTCCGATCGAAAAGAATTATGCCAATAGTTGACACACACACCATCGACAATATCTTTCGGATCGCCGTAAGGAAAGAAAAGAGAAAGAAAGAAAAAAAGAGGAGAACATTTTTGATCTCGTTAAATAAACGATTAACGTCGAACGTATATATATAAAAGAAAGAAAAAAAAAAAAAAAAGAGAAAAAAAAATTAATTCGTCAATTAAATATACTTTAAAAATAAAATGATTATGAAATGATTGCGAAGACGATAAAAAAAAAAAAAAAAAAAAAAAAGAAAAAAAAAAATAATTACGGACGTATTTGAGAAATTTTAAATGCAACGTATTGTATTATCGAATAATATTTCCTTATACTACGTTTATTTTATTACTAGAATATCCTGTTATATAATTGTCGTCTATCCTATTACCATGGTATAATGTAATTATTATAGATTGGTATAATTAAATAAATGTATATTAGTGTTATAATAATATTGAAGTAGTGATATATAGTATATAAAGGGATTATATTAATGCACTGTACTATAATATTATTTAACTTTAATCATATTATACTTCATCAATATTATTTTACATTCTAACATTATATATATATATATATATATATATATATATATATATATATATATTACTTAGTAACCGATTTACTATAATAAGAGTAAGAACGAATAAATTTATCAACACTTATTGGTTATACCAAATTATATTTTGACAATTATTAATTATATCCGCCCGTAAAATACGATTAATAGATAAAAATAAATGTACTCTTTTATTTTTGTATTCTCTTTCATTTCCATCTTTTCTTCTTTTTTACTTTTTCTTTTCTTTTTTCTTTTTTTGTTTCGGCTTTTGTTTTCTTTTAATCTTTTTTTATTCAGTCTCCTTCTTTCTCGTCGTAGTAACAAATATACAAACGAGAAAGAAAACTATCTAATTTCATTTATAGAGGACGTAGATAAAGCGACGTATCTATGTACACACACCACCCACATCACACACACACACACGTATGTATGTATATGTATATGTATACATTTCCGAAGAAAACGTCTGTTTCGACGGTAGATCGGAATGAGAAAAATCGGCGTGTAGAACGCGCTCCAGGCATCGTCGATCAATTAAATCCCTAATAAACGGACTTTGTAACCAGATTTCACTTACGAGATAACGTGCATTACGACGAGCCCAGGATGCGTGAGACGAAGTTTGTTGCTCTCTCTCTCCCTCCCTCTCTCTCTCCCTTTTTCTCTTTCTCTCTATCTATCTATCTATTTATCTATCTCTACCTCTCTCCTTTCCTCCCTCTGTGTATGGTATCGTACATATACACATACATATATACATACATATATATACATATAATATATATATATATATATATATATATATATATATATATATATTATATCAACACCTAGTACACTTATACGAAGGAAGTTCACTCTCATATGTATATACGATGTGTCCCAGCCGGAAGCTCGCGGCCTCGGCACGGCGTAACGTTATTTTCTGATTTCCCATTCATGGGCTACCGTTTAGTTTCGATTTGCCGCTTCGTTACGACGCCCGGAGATTTACACGGACAGATAGGATTGTTGCGCGTAGCTTGTCTCTCTCTCTCTTTCTTTCTCTCTTTCTTTCTTTCTCTCTCTGTCTCTCTCTCTCTTTCTTTCTCTCTTTCTTTCTTGCTCTCTCTGTCTCTCTCTCTCTCTCTCTCTCTATCGTTCGCCCATTCGCTCTCGCTATCTTGCTTGCGTTCATTCTCCATCTATCTTACTCTTTTCTTTTCTCTTATTACTCTTCTCTCTCTCTATCTCTCTCTCTCTCTCTTTTTCTCGCGCAGTTCCACCTATAACGTGCGAATATATCCTAAGGCGTACAAGTATCTTTTATATATATATGTATATATATATATATATATATGTGTGTGTGTGTGTATGTTCGCTGATGTATGTGTGTGTATACGCGCGCGTACGGCTCCGTTTTATATAACCGTCTTTCGTCACCGCGTACGCGATCTCGTTGGATATCTCAGGCCGTAATAATTTTTTTTTTCTTCCTTTTTCTCTCTATCTTTCTCTCTCTCTCTCTCTCTCTCTCTCTCTCTCTCTCTCTCTCTCTCTCTCTCTCTCTCTTTTCTTTTCTTTCTTTTTCCACCGCCCAGTCTTTCCTGGAAGATAATGCTCGGCACGTACTTTGCATTTCAAATACGCCGGCGGGCCGTGTGCTCGATCGATCGCAAATCGTACGTACGGAGCCGCGCCTCCGAAGGCGATGCGATGATTCTCTAACGATTCTTACCGATCCGATTTCTTGACTCCTTCTTCTTCTTCTTCTTCTTGGTGTTTTAGTTCTTTTTCTTCTTATTCTTCCTGTTGTTATTATTTTTGATTTTTTGTTTTTTTCTTCTTTCCTTTTTCTTTTTTCTTTTTTCCTTTTTTCCTTTCTTCTTTTTTTTTTTTTTTCTTTTTTTTTTTTTATAATTTTAATCATTGCATTCCATCTGATATTCAAGAAAAATCTTATCGTCAAGAGGATAAGACGATCTATAGATAAATAAATATAATATATATATATATATTTTTTTTTTCTTTTATTTTTTCTTTTATTTTTTCTTTTGCAGTGACTTTAAAATTATAATAATTGCTTGATAATTTCTATCGTACATCGAAAAGAAGTAGAAATGAATAATAAAAGAAGGGAAAAGATCTAAAGGAAAGAATAGAGAAGGAACGTAGGATAAATTTAAAAGTAACGGGGGGGAGGGGCAAGTGGCAAGTCTCAAGTACATTGGGTGTATCGTACGTGATATGCGAAAATGTTTTTGGTAAAAAAAAAAAAAAAAAAAAAAAAAAAAAAAAAAAATCTGATGCGTTCGAAACTGACGAGATCGAGGCGTGCGGAAATATCGGAGTAAAAAGTGAACGAAAGAGAGATGGATAGATAAATAGAAAAACTTGTGGGAGTCTGAGAACGGTAGGAAGAGTAAGAGAGAGAAAAAGATAGATAGATAGATAGATAGATAGATAGAGAGAGATAGAGAGAGAGAGAGAGAGAGAGAGAGAGAAATAGAAATACAGAAAAGAAGTACCCGACGATGGGGGGTTGGAAAGGACGAGTTCGGGTCGAGGTCGGGTGGATGAGAGTGCGGTGGTGTGGGGGTTGGTAAAAAGGAAGAAAAAGCCAGGGAAAAAAAACGAGAGAGAGAGAGAGAAGTGGGGGAGGATAGAAAGAGTAAGTAAAAAAGAGAGAGAGAGAGAGAGAGAGAGAGAGAGGGAGAGAAAAAGAGAGCGTGCTGCACCGAACCCAGCGAGTAATAAGTTAGTAATAATATTTTCACAATATCTCTCTTGGATTGGATGTTATTTCATTATATTTTATTGCCTCTTACTATTACTCTTGCCGGTGCGGCGGTACTCACACACAAAGACATAGAGACATAGACGTACAGGCACAGTCATAGGTATATACATATATACATACATACATACATATATACATATATATATATATATATATATATATATATTCATAGACATACACATAGTTACGTTATTACGTGCACACAATCTCATCTACGAAGCACCAGCTCAGGTCCACGTCAACGTCGTTGTGTAGTGGCACACCGGCGTACCGGCCGCTCTGTTTTATTATCTCGAGCCTCTCCGCACCGGAATTCACTCGCGGAACTCATTATTGAGGGGTTTATTCTGCTGTAACCATCGCTACCCCCTCCGTTCATCTTCGTTCATCGTCGTTTCTATTTCTCTCTCTTCCCCTCTTTCTCTCTCTCTCCCTCTCTCTCTCTTTCTTTCTCTCGTATCTATTTTTCTTGTCTAACGAAACTTTCTCAAACTGTAAAACGAATCGTGAGATCTCTCTCTCTCTCTCTCTCTCTCTCTCTCTCTGTCTTTCTTTTTCTTTCTCGTAAATAATCCGTATAAATCATTCGATCGAGTAACATATTACAATTAACACATTAATCTTCTATCTCGATTATGACTCACGTATCATCTTATTGTTAGATCAATGACTTACCTAATACTTATCGAATAAAACGTTAAATTTAAATGTCCAAAGAATAATTCTATTCTAAATCAACGTCCAAATTGTAATTTATTTCGACTATATACCATTTGATCTTTAGATTTTTTTTTTTTTTTTATATATATATATATATATATATATATATAAAATTCGTCGATAACATTGACGAGAAGGAATAACGTTTATTTAATTATTATGCGTTATTAATATTATTTATTATATGTATATGTTATGATTGACAATTGTTCTTTGTACGTTTGATTTCAGTTAATAACGAGAAAGGCACACGGAGAGATACATCACCGAACAAATGGAGTTCGACGAGTGCAACGTACCTTGTCAGGAAGAAGCGCGATATCGAAGGCGTACGAAGACATGTAACCTATAGGTGAGTAGTTAGACACTGAAAGAAAGAGAGAAAAAGAGAGAGAAAGAGAGAAAGAGAGAGAGTGAGTGAGAGAGAAAGAGTGAAGAAGAGAGAGAGAGAGAGAGAGAGAGAGAGAGAGAGAGAGAGAGAGAGAGAGAGAGAAGAGCAACAGGGAGGAATAGAAGGAGACGAACGTTGCAATTTCGAACGGAAAGTTTCGCCTTGATTCCACCTATGGAGGTAACGAGCGGTCGGTAAACCCTCCCCCTAGTACTTGAATCGTGCATCGATTTTCTCTTCCACTTAAGGAAACTCCATTTTCAAGGGACCCGGACGACCTTCTCCTTCTTTTCGAACATGGAAGGCCTTTATGCGGATCCTTTTTTTTTCTTTCTTTCTTTTTCTTTTTTTTTTCTTTTTTTTTTTTTCTTTTTTTCTTTCTTTTTTTTAACATCGTTCACATCCACACGCCCAAGCGAGTTATGTGAAATATGTTGAAGATAACTTATGGATTATTATAGGATCGCTTTAGTAACATTAACGTAACGGAGTGGTAGTCATTTCGGGGATTTTCTTTTTTATTTTTTTCTCTTCGTTCTTTTTTTCTTTTCTTTTTTTTTCTCTTTTTCTCTTCGTTTTTCTCGTCTTTTCTTCTTTATTTTTTTTTTTTTTTTCTTTTTCGTTACTTCATTCGATCTAAAGGGATTTCTTTTCGATTCAATCTCGTGATTTTCTTAAGAAAATTAAAGATGAGGAAAAATTAGGACGACAATTTACTTATCATTTTTCATCTTTCATCTTTCATCTTGATGAAGCTTGATAATTCTTCTTTTTTTTTTTTCCTTTGTCCTTTTTTTGTTGGAATTAAAAATAAACGTAACATCGACTTCGAATTTATAAATTCTTACATACAATTAATAGCCGATATTTGATTAATAGAAGTATTTTCTTTCTCTTTTTTTCCTCGTGAGATAAAAAATAAATAAAATCAGAACTATTAGTGTGAATAGTTTCGGATTAAGTATGTATTGATATATTGCAATTTTATTTTGGATAAATGTTATATCAAAGTTGAATTAACACAAATGATAATATTTATGTAACAAGTCAACATGAAATCGGTATTGCACGTTCTCGGATAAAATTATAATAATAATAATAATAATACTAATAATAATAATAATAATAATAATAATAGTAATAATAATAATAATAACAATAACAATAATAATGATGATAATAATGATAATGATAATGATAATGATTATGATGATGATAATGATAATAATAATAATAATAATAATAATAATAATAATAATAATAATAAACGGTCTTTCTTGCGTTACGTTTGTCGGATTGCTTGCGGCTCCGTCGGCGTCGACAGAAATAGCGGATGTTGTCAGCTAAGAAATTACAAACGCGACCTCCTACAAAGTATGTATTACATCAGACGATGTTCGCGATATCTTTACGAGCGCGTATATGTACTATATTATATACGTTTCTCGTCATCGTCGTTGTCGTCGTTGTCGTTGCCGTCATCGTTGTCGTCGTCGTCGTCGTCGTCGTCGTTAGTAGGAAAAACGGATTCGTCGTTACGACGGATTTAATCGTAAATGATCGCAAAACGCTTCTTCTAAATATAATTTCTATCAATGAGAGTTAGCCGATAAAATTTTAGAACGATAATATATCAATATTTTTCTATTTTCGAATCGATTTCTATTATATTATTTGTTCAATAAGAAAAAAATAAAAAAATAAAAAAAAAAGATAAATAAAAAAATAAAAAAGAGGGAATATGTAAAATTTGTAAAAAGGAAAGAAAGAAAAAAGTAAAAGAGAGAAGGGAGAAGAAAAAAAAAATAGAAAGAAAAAAAGAAAAAAGAAAAAGAAATTTGTAGAATGTAATAATTAACACAAAGCTTACCCTCTTTCGAGATACTAATAAAAAATTAGTGCTATTAGTACGAACTGAAAAGGATATGCAGATCAAAAAGGTTAATAAAGTGATGTACAATCTCATTCCATTGAAAAAAATTCCAATGAAATTTTTATCAATTTAAAGAATATTTTAACTTTGCATTGTATTTGAAAAATATAACTATACACACATACACACACACACATACATTATTTTATATATATATATATATATATATATATATATATACATACATACATATATTTCATGTTTGGTATATAGAGCATGACGAATCTCGTCAATGAAGTCTAAGCTAAGAAATGACGAGGCATGCTAGAAAAGGAAACAGAAGAAATACGAAAGAAGGAAAGAGAGAAAGAAGAAATAGAATAACAGGGATAGGGAAGAATGTATTAATATAAACTTGGCGTGACTAATACAACAATTTATCCAGCAGCGAGCATTTAAATAGTTATGACCTAGGTCGTCCAACGACGTTGAACACAACGGAGACGGTTACGGCTACGGCTACGGCTATAGTTACTACTACTATGACGATGGCGACGACTACGACGACGACGACGACGACGACGACGACGACGACGACGACGACGACGACGACGAGAACGACGAGAAGTGATGGTTTCGTCACGCATTAACTTGCACGAATTGAATTCTCCTCGGTGCTTTCGTGAATTAACTCCCACGTCGGGCCTGAGTTACAGCGATCGTCGTCCTACTCTTCATTTAGTCTAACTATATATCTCTCACCCCCTTTTTCTTTTTTTCTTTCTTATTTATTTATTTATTTATTTACTCCTTATTTTTTTCTTTTTTTTTCTTTTTTTGTCAATTCTTTTCTCTTTTAATTTTCTTTCTTCATTTCATTCGTCCTTCTTGGTTTTAAGACCGCGGAATGAAAGAGTAATGACTGCCCTTGAAAAAAAAAACCCCTGCAATTTTTTTATTTCCTGTCGAGTGCGAGTGAGATAAAAAAAATAATATCGAGTGGTTACTACATCGACGAAAAAATATATCGACGAGTTACAGTGAAATACATTACGTTAATAAAATTTTTCTCGTTAAATGAATTTGTACGTCGTTAAATCAATCAAAAGATAGAAATGTCAATCGTTTTGTCGTTTTACACTATGTACGATTAAATCTATGGAGATTAGAACTTTAAAGTCTACTGGATATATCAAGTTCAAGGTCAACGCGAAAAGAAACCGCTCGATAACATGCAGTCCGTTCGAGAAAGGATATAGGTAATATTTCGAAAATATAGTGGGATAATATATGATAGGGACAATGACGATGGCATATTTCTTGATACTACGTTAATGTCATACAAGTATGACTCGCGAAGCATATCAGTGGTTCTATACTTCGAAGAGAGAAGAAAGAGAGAGGAGAGAGAGGGAGAGAGAGAGAGAGAGAGTGAGAGAGGGGGAAAGCCCCAAACGATCGAGCTACCCCTTTCTATTTTGCATCGTACGAGAGGGTAGTAGCTGGAGGACGTAACATAAGCGGGAGACGTAGACGTAACGTATGTATGCGTTCACGTAAATCGTAGTATATGTTTAAGTATATATAGGGTGGACCAAATAAAGTATCGTACATACTTCTAATATATATATATATATATATATATATATATATATATATATATATAGATTTTATTTTAATTTAAATTATACAATCATTGATTACTAATCTAACTTATCTACATTTGTTTTTTTTTTAAATGTGACGATATATTAACGTAAAATATTTAATTATGAAATATTTTCAATCTCATTCAAATTATTTTATCAATTGATTAAATTTTCAATAAAAAGAAAAAGAAAAATATATATATATGTATACGTAAACTCGTAATCTCTCGTTTGAAAGAAAATAGTTCGTTGTAACACTTTATTCGCGCCACCGTGTATAAACGTAGTGATAGTAAGTGGTGGGCGACAGCCCCTGCAACAAAACGTTCCGGCACTCTGTCCTCCCCCTTTGCTTCCCTCGATATGCGCCCGCTCGACCCCTTCGCTTGCGCTTAATTGTTATATTTATAAGGGGATGGACGCCGCCGGTCGAACTGGAGCTGGAGATGGAGCTGGAGGTGGAGCAGGAGGTGGAGGTGGTGGTAGAGGTTGAGGTGCTGCTGGCACGGCCGTTGCGGCAAAGGCCACTTTTTTTTCTTTTTCTTCTTTTTTTTTCCTCCCTTTTTCTTTCTTTTTGTCTTTCCTTTTTTTGTTTTCTTTTTTTTATTTTTTCTCTTTCTCTTTTCTGTTTTTTTTTTTTTTTTTTGGACGACAGCACGTAGAAAGTGAACGAAATGGGAGATTCGCGACCCCTTCTTTCGTGTTCCCCTCTCACGAAGATCGATACTCGGCGTGAAACTCGAATTTCTCTGACGCTATGCAATAGTTAACCGCAGACATCTACATTCTTCTTTTTCTTCTTCTTCTTCTTCTTCTTCTTCTTCTTCTTCGATTATTTTATATTTCTAATGAAAATATAATATATAATGGAAAAAAAGTTATGTTGTTTTAAACATAACGAAATCATAAGAGGTTTTTACGCTCTTCAGACTTTCTTCCTTCGAATAATAATAATCTATTTTGTTAATGCATTTTGATACCTAAATACCTTTTGTGCAATATCTAACGCACATAATGACCATCTAAATAATGTAACGGTAAATGGTATTATTATAGAAACTATCAAAATGGATTAATAAAGCAACATACATATACACACACACACATATTATATATATATATATATATATATATATATATATATATATATAATATATATTGTTGAATTTGTCCGTTCACCGTATAGAATCGATATTATATTCATAGATTGTGCATTATGGGATGCATATATCTAGAGAAAACAGGAATCTCGCTCGGCTGGAAGATGGGATGTTCGTAGTACGCATTACAGGAGTACTATTCTCTCTACGAACAGTGAGAGAGAAAGAGAAAGATAAAGAGAGATAGAGATAGAGAAAGAGAGGGAGAGAGAGAGAGAGAGAGAACGAGAGAATGAGAGAATGAGAGAATTTGGGGAGTCCGAAGTCTAAGGGGGGTTGAAATCGTCGTTCCAGATCGGCGAGAATAACCAGGATCGGGGAAGCAGGTGGGCGAACAAGCGAGCAAGCTCTCTAGGAGGAAGAGACACGGTTTAGTGGTGAGGAGTGAACAGGGAAGAGGAAAGGGGATTCTGGTGGATGGGGTGTATATTGGACAACTAATTACCTAATCACTCATTATCTACCACAGAGCCAAGCCGGCAGGTTGGCGCGCTAGGTACGCCGGGAGGTTGCTAGCTTGTAGAATGGGTGGTTGCCCAGAGGGCCATTGCGATACGCGAAGCAGAATCATGCACGACCGTATATTATCGATGAGGAGGGAACGAGAGCGGTGCTCTGCCGTAGGAACGGAGAATGAGGAGGAGGAGGAGGAGGAGGAGGAAGAGGAGGAGGAGGAGAATGAGGAAGAGGAGAGGAAGAGGAGGAGGAGAAAGAGGAGGGGACGGAGGTGGAGGCGGAGGCCAAGTCCTCCCTCTCTAGTCGATGTGCGTTCGAGCGAACGTTCGAACCGAACGCTCACCCGGAACTAGTTCGAATGCTATGCTCCAATCGTAGCCAATAGCGAACCCGATCTCTCTCTCTCTCTCTCTAGACGTCGTCGTCTTCTTCGACCTGATCGTACGACGTCTCTCTCTCTTTCTCTCTCTCTCTTTCTTTCTTTCTCTCTCTTTCTTTCTTTCTTTCTCTTATTTATATATCTCTTTTGTATTTATCTTTATCATTATCTTTATATATATATATTTTTTTTTGTTCTCTCTTACTCTCATTTTTTATTTTTCCATTTTACCTCGTAACTTCGAATACTACAATCTTGATGGATGATGAATCTACCGGTTTTCTTTCCTTTTGTTAATTTGTTTTTTTTTTTTTTTTATCTTTCATCACTCAATAGCATATGCATAATGTTCTTTTCTCGTAATTAACATATCGTAAGAATAAAATATTGTAACGTGAGATCATCGTCGTCGTCGTCATTGTCTTCGTAATTGTCGTCGTATTATTTTCATTAGCCCTTTTGTTTTCATGAAGAATCTAATTTTTCGGAAATTTGTCTTATCCGAAATAGAATGGAATCGTTAGAAATACATCGAGACATTCCTAATGCGAATTAAATTTATCCTCCGTTTGAGTTATCTTAGAAATTCTTGTAACTCTGAAATTTAGATGGTTATAGTCGGACTCATTAGATGATCCCTCTCACCTGCAAGATTAATCAATATGGTATTCATCTCTATATACTTCATTCCTATCCATCCATTTTGGCGTTCTATTCGACGAATCTATTTTTCAAATATGTTCTGTATTTATCTCTCTCTCTCTCTCTCTCTCTCTCTCTCTCTCTCTCTCTCTCTCTCTCTCTCTATGTATATGTGTATGTATGTATTTGTGTGTTCAGAAAAATAGTAATCCAACGTTTTAATTTGGATCATTCCGTCTATTCCGTTTATTCCGAGACTACTTAAAACCATCGAATGAATACCCTGAAGGTTTCCTTTTTTACTTCGACTATCATCTTTGCTATTCTTATGTGATTTAACTACTATCTTGTTTTTCTTTAATAATTATTTCCATAAAGGAAAGAAAAAGAGAGAGAGAGAGAGAGAGAAAGAGAGAAAGAGAGAGAGGGAGGAAGAGATGCCCATGTCTTTTTTTTTGGATTTCATCTGTGTAAATACATGTTCTAAGAAATCATTGGGAAAAATAAAGACGAACGAGGCCACCAGACGACGATCATTTTAGTTTCTCCTAAGAAAGTGGATAGACAGGGAATCTAGATCGTTTGGAATAGTTATTTAAAATTTACGAGAAGTCGGGTGAGACAGAGACAGAGAGAAAAAGAGAGAGTGTGTATAAGAAAGAGAAAGAGAGAGAGAGAGGCTTACCGTCGATTCGGGTGCATGGTCATCGGTTAAATCTAATTTTACGCTCCATTTATATTGTCGGTATAGGGACGACGAAATATTTCGAATTTTCTCTCTCTCTCTCTCTCTCTCTCTCACTTTCTTTCTATCAATAATTTAGATATCCATTTTCTAAGATACATTAATATTGCAATATATTTATAATTTAACAAATTCGAATTTTATATTTTAAATTATACAAACCATTCGAAGTGAATATCGTTAAGATATTTTTATCATATATTTTCCTTTGGTATTTTTTTTTTTTTTTTTTGTTTTCTTTTTAATTCCTCAAACAATTCCTCTTTTTAATCATACATCTAAAGGTACAATTCAAATAAATTCGATCAATTGAATTAATTACGACATCTCCTACGTACGTATGTACGTACAATAGAAACTAGGATTGTGTCAATTTGAATCACGATTGTATTTTTCTTCAATTAGATTTAACAATTAGACAGGCACTATTCTGGCCACTACTGATCATTTGGTTATTAGAGATTGACTTTAATATTTGACAAGAAATCCTTGGATAGAAACAGACGATGATACCAACCAACCAACCAACCAACCAACCAACTAACCAACCAACCAACCAACCAACCAACCAACCAACCAGCCAACCAACTCCGTGTATAGGAGGGCACGTATAGTAGCCGAACGTTATGGGAGTTTAGATCAGTAGACCGAACTAACTGTAATCAGAGTTGCACGTTCCGGCATGTTTGTCGGATAGGTGGGAATCCTTGGTGTTTGAGAGGGTTGAGAGAAAGAGAGAGAGAGAGAGAGAGAGCGAGAGAGAGAGGAGGGAGTAGGTGGTGGTCGTGTCATGGAGGCACCTCGAGGATCGTCCTGCCCGGACGCGTTAGCACCGTACGCGCGTATACGTTGCCACGGTTGCTTGCAAGCGCCAACGCACTCGTCTCTCTCTCTCTCTCTCACTCACTCTCCATCTTTCTCTCTCTCTCTCTCTCTCTCTCTCTCTCTCTCTCTCTCTCTCTCTCTCTCTCTCTCTCTCTCTCTCTCTTGGCTGTTCCCGCTCCGATACTCCTGCTGGATGGACCTTAATCCTCTTAAGTGCCGAGTGGCGCGACTAAATATCAATCACAGTTTATATCGAACACCCGATGTATCCTCCGATCCCTGAGGGTTTCTGGAAAGGCCTCGAGGGAAGATAGTAGTAGTAGAGTCGATCGATCGTTCCCTCGGCGCATTATACGATCCTTAATGATAACGATCATTGATCTATCTTCTTTTGTGATTTTCTTGGCTTTTTCTTTTTCTTTTTTTTTTCTTTTTTCATATTTTTATTTTTGTTATTTGCATTCTTTCGTTTTCTTTTTTTCTCGTCTGTCTTTTTCTCTTTTCTTTTTTGTTGTTGCCCCCTTTTTTTCTTTTCTTTCTTTTTTCTTTTCTTTTTTTTCTTTTTCTTTTCTTTTCTTTTTTTTTTTTTTTTTTTTTTTTTTTTTTTATCATATACACGTTCTATTACGTCCAACTATCGTTCCGTGAAATTAAAAGAACAATTTGAGGAATTTTCATATTTAGTTTATTTTTCTTTTTTTTTTTGTTCCATCATTAAGAAAAATAATCCGTAAGATTTGGCGTAATCTTGATTATTACATGTTGTGCGATAGGTAAAACGAAATGTTCTTTTTTATCTTGGTTTAGATAAGTTAAAGAGAAAGAATAAGAAAGGAAGATAATTTTCCTTAAGTTTAAAAAATGTAGCGTTTGAACGAATTGAAATTCGTCAGAATTATGTTAGTTCGAAAATATTAGATGATCGTTACGTTAAAATGTTTAGATAAACGATGCGAATCGTTTAATGACAATTATAGAAAAAGTTACAAGAAGAAAGTTCAAAGTGCAATGTAATTGATCTTATGACACATCTTTTATGATCATCTTTTTCTCAGTTTTTCTTGATAATTAAACCTTATTATTAAGAATTATCCTTATTATTCATTTTCTAATCGCAATAGTATTTACATATATCTTTCGAATTTAACAAATATTTATATTCAATCGAATCCAGTATCTGTAAAAATTAAATTGAAGCTATGCATATATTAGTCGAGAAAAATCATTTATTTTTCCATGATAAATCTATACGAATCGTACTTACTTGGGAAGGAGAAAAAAGAAAAAGCAAGAAAAAAAAAGAAAAAAATGTTTACGAAATACGTTTATTAAAATTTCACTACTACTACTACTATTACTGCTTTAACTAAGTATTTTCCTATGGCTAACGTTCGATAATAGATAACATTTTCTTCATACACACATACACACACACACACACACAAATATGTATCTTCGTATATATATGTATGTATGTATGTATGTATGTATGTATGTATGTATGTATGTATGTATGTATGTATGTATATATGTATGTATGTATGTATGTATATATGTATGTATGTATGTATGTATATATGTATGTTTCTTAAATTAGAATACGTTTCAATAATCGACAATATTCCTTTATCTCTTGTCCGTCTTTAATATCTAAGGTAAGATGTAAATGATCGTCATAGCAATTGCAAGAAAAATAACCGATCAAAATCTAAGAATCTTAAGAAGTAAGAAAATAAAAGTGTCGAACGACGGTTGAAGTGGGATGGTCGAACGATCGGAAATAAGTGATAGGATCGAGCTCTCTCGAGCTTTCTGGGTAGTGCGTTTCGTTCGACGCGGGGATGACAGGGCTTGAATAATAGAAAGTCCACGTCGAGGTTAGATATTCTTACGATCACCGAGAACCCTTCCCTTTTGCCGATACACGGCTAAATCCTTAATAATTCAGTCTACGGCTTGAGCATTTTCCCTGTTTCCGATTGCATACAAGTGTGTACGTGCTGTGCCAAGTTAAGGCGCATCGTCCTCGCTGCCGACTGGCGATCGTACTTTGCTTCTTTGTATCTAAGAAACCAATGAGAGAGAGAGAGAGAGAGAGAGAGAGAGAGAGAGAGAAAGAGAGAGAGAGAGAGAGTGTATATATGTTATATATCTCTATCTCTCTCTTTCAGTCGACGATCAGCTGCGATTCTTGTTCCAGAGTTTAAAATTCATCCAACTAAGTTGAAGCACTAAAAACATACTCACGATCTATGCAATTCTATTAATTTTTCAACTACAGTCAATTATATCAATATTATTTAACAAGATAGCAGCACGGCATCGATCATTATCGTTCTTTATATTTTCTTTCTTATGTCTTAACATCCTCGGTAGATACGATAAAAATAATGAATACTGAGAACGAAAGGAGAAGAAAACAAAAGAAGACAATCGCCAATTCCTTCTTTTATCATGGCAATTTATTTTTTTGATTCGGATAATATTTTATATATAAGGAAAGTGGTAAATATATATATATATATATATATATATATATATATATATGTACATACACACACATATATATGTGTACTATACATCGTAGATGGTAGAAAGAACGTCGGTATATACAGCGAACGGAGCAACGAGTCCCTCGATGGAAAAACGTCAGTCTGTGTTCCCCTTTCATCGTTCTATCTTTGTCTCTTTCTCTATCTTTCTCTTTCTTTCTCTTTCTCTCTCACTCTCTCTCTCTTTCTCTCTCTTTCTCTCTCTCTCTCTTTCTCTCTCTCTTTCTACTCGTTGCAGGTTAACGAGATCGGGAGACATTTTAAAAGAACGGAGCACCACTGCCGAGTTGGTGGCTCCGTCAATTATTCAGGTGCAATTAACACGTCAATAGGTCCGTTGCACCTGACTGCCGGGGCTGTCTTCTGCCAAATATGTACGTACGTTCGCGAGATGGCACGGTCATTCGGCCTTCTCCCCCTTCTTTCTCTCTCTCTCTCTCTCTCTCTCGCACACACACACACACACACGCACATTCTCTCTGTCACCCTCAACTTTCCATGTTTTTCCAAGCGAGAAAATATTCTCGTTTCGACTTGACGAACAAAAAAGAAAAAGAACAGGAAAAAAAAGGAAAAGAAAAGGAAAAAAGAAAAGAGAAAAAAGAAAAATCAACGACTTTTTTTATCGTCGCAAGTGTCTATTAAAAATTCAAGAAAAAAAAAGAAAAAAGAAAAAAAGAAAAAAGAGAAAAAATAAATAAATAAATCTGTTCTCGAGGAAAAAAATAATGGATATACTTAAGTACGCATTTCGTTGCCTACCTAGAGATGTTAATATAAAAAAGCTAAGAAGAAGAAGAAGAAGAAAAAAAGAAACAATGAGAAGAAAAAGAAGAAAAGTGGAACACCTATGTAATCAACGTTCTTCTTCTTATTTTTATTCTTCTTCTTCTTCTTCTTATGCATAAACGTATGTATGTAGATACGTTCGACGATATAAAAGAAATAAAAGTAATAATAATAAGAAGAAGAAGAGAAAGAAGAAGAAGGTTTAGATAGAGAATAGATACTACTGGCTGTGTTATCGACAGACTTGGCTCGTGGCACCCATTCTCCCGCGTGTATGCCCTATCATAGACACACATGCGCGCTCGCGCACTTGCCGTAGGAACGAGAGGAGGAAGTGGAGTAGGATAGTAGTAGGGGGATGAAATGCGGGGTCGCAAGTCGGTATTGTCGTCGGTTACAAATCAAATACCCGATATCATTGTTCGGTACCAACCCGCCACCCACCGCCCATCCCAACCAACTCTCCCTCCCCAATACCCCTTTTGCCCCCTTCTTCCCCCCTATACCACCCCTTCGGCAACGTTAAACTCGTGCACAACCTACACGCTCTGTCGCGACTACGACTAATAACTATCGTCGAAACATGTACCTATGTGTGAGTTTGTAGGTTTATGTGTAAATGTGTTTCTCTCTCTCTCTCTCTCTCTCTCTCTTTGTATACATCTATATGTATATGTATGCACTCGTATCCTACAGGACAAGAACGTAACGCATAGGACGCACGATAGTAATCGGAAACCTAGTCGGCCAAGCGAATACCAAGCGTGCTTTAAATTCAACCTAGCACTTGCACCCGAAGAGAATTCTCGCGACTTTTCCACCCCTTGTCTCTGTATCTCTCTCTCTCTCTCTCTCTCTCTCTGTCTCTCTCTCTCTCTCTCTCTTTCTATCTCTCTGTCTCTCTCTGTCTTTCTAAATATGAATCGATAATGATACGATAAAGTTTCATAGCTACCTTGATGTTTAACTATGTGTATCAAAAAAAAAAAAAAAAAAAAAGATCTTATCGATAGGCAGGTGTATTTTGCTTTAGGGTATTGTGATTGTAGGTAATCAGGTACTTTTTCTTTTTCTCTGTTCTTTTTTCTTTTTCTTCTTCTTCTTTTTTTTTCTTCTTTTTTTTTTTCTTTTTTTCTCAATCCAGTTCGAACACATCTCTTCGAGTAATGATAAATAAGTTGGAAGAGATTTGTTTTTTCAATATTCGAACACTTGTCAAAACATGGTTGAAACGATAGATATCGTTGATTTTCATTTTCATTGTACAGCTGTGTTCCACACTGTGTCTATAATGGAATGTCTTTCTTAATTACTTAAATCTCGTTCTGATTTCTACATCGCGATCGTTGAGTTCTTTTTTGTACTTCTTTCTTCTTTTTTCTTTTTTCTTCTCCTTTTTTTTTTCCTTTTTATAGAGAGACGTGATTTCACGTTACTTCATTAACGGTTCTTCTAATATCATGATAGATATGCAGTAAAGTAGGCATGTAGATATAGAAAATGATGCAATGAATTTTTTCTTTTTTTTTTTTTTTTTTTTTTTTTGTAATTTCCTTTTCTATTTCCTTCTTCTCCTTTTCTTCTACAAACTTTCTTTTTCTTTCTTTCTTTTTTTTTCATTTTCTTTTCCAAGGAATTAATTGAAACATCATAAGATTTATTAGAAACTTTATTCTACGATTATTTTCGTGTTTACAAACAAATTATATGACGTGAAATAATTCTACGTATTATTAATATAACTAATTTATATGATATATAATTAATAAATATTAATACGATTAGTATAGTATTATTGAACAACTAATTATATTTAAATATTATTTATTAATTGTATTAGTAAAATTGTACTATACTATGTAGATATAAATTATACCTATATTTAAAAAGAAAAAGAACAAAAAAAAAAAAGAAAAACAAGAAACAGAAAAATGTTTAATATACGTTAAATAATGAATAATTTTGTATTGAAATTTTAAAAAAAGAAAAAAATGGATACCTATTAAAGGAATAAATACGTTATCTCAGAGTTTTATAAAGTAACTGGCAAGAATTGTTTGATCGATCTAACAACGACCATATGAACCAAACGAGTTCGTATCTATTTTAAATTTCTAATATTTGAAAGAGAAATCTTTGTTGGATCATCTACGAGTTTTCTAAGTTTCTCATTTTGAAACGGATATACATAACAACAAATACCATATTACAAAGTTTCACTCCGTCATTATCATCACCATTATTATCATTATAATCATCGTCGTCGAGTTCATCGTTATTCTCATACAAATAACTCGTAGTCAAATATCATGAGAACGATCGGAACAGAATCGAAAAGGAAGAATAAAATGAAAGAGATCTTAGACGGCTACTATTCGTCTAGACTTATGCGGATCTTTCGATTGATATTTCGCGGAGTCACGATCAAGCCGGTAATTAATCAGTTGGTTAATTACAGCTTCCAACTCGACGAGTCTATTCCATCTAGTCGGTGAGAACTCGAAATATCTTTCTAGTTGGGAGAAACGAGTGAGAGAGAGAGAGAGAGAGAGAGAGAGAGAGAGAGAGAGAGAGAGAGAGAGGGAAAGAGAAAGAGATAGAAAGAGATAGAAAGAAGAGGGGTTAGAAGGGAATGAGAGGCGAGACTCGCCTAGGCACCGTAGGGGTAGGCGATTAATGATTCAGGGACAGAATTTCGCGATACTGAAATATTAAGCGTATAACCCTCTCTCTCTCTCTCTTTCTCTCTCTCTCTCTCTCTCTCTCTCTCTCTATCTCTCTATCTCTATGTCTATCTCTACCTCTGTCTCTCTTCGTACAGGCTCGCACACCCCTTTAACTCGACTCGCGCGCGCCTCCCTTGTCGCTCCTCTTTCTACGTTCTCCTCGGTCCTTTCAGAGAGCTACTACTCTCCAAGTATTATATGTGTATATTTGTGTATGTATATATCCTCTATGTATATATGTATGTGTACGTGCGTCTGTGGCACTGCGTATAGGCTTCTCTTCCACACACGACAGCATGGAAGCGGCCGCGTACGCTTAGCCACACGACGGCAGCATCATCAATATTTCTCTTTGCTCATTGTTCTTGTACAATACCGGGAAGGCTGGTGCTGTCTCTGTAATGCCGGAGGGGCGAGAGGAATCCCGCCGCCGACTGGTAGAGCGCTTCGTCGGCTCAGGTAGCGATTACCGCGGAAATGGCTAATTTTAAGCCACCACGGTGGCGTATCAGGCAACCTGCGAGACGCAGCACCGCCGCTACCGTCGTTCGTTTCGCAAGACACGTACGATACGATCGTTCTTTGTAAACTATGTTTCTACGGAATTTTTTACTTTTCGTTTCTTTCCTTTTTTTCTCTCCTCCCCCCTCCCCCACCCTTCTTTTTCTTATCTTTTTCTTCATTTTTCCTGTTTACCTTTTTTTTTTCCTCCTTTTCTTTTTCTTTTTTTTTTTTTTGCAAGAAACAAAGGAGGACGAACGAATTGACGTTTCGTTATTAATATAGATAGAAAAAATCGAAATCGTAAGATCATTAAAACGTTTAAAAAGATGACGATATTCGTTCATAAAGATTTTTATGTCGTTAGATGAACGTTTGAATATTGCAATTATTATAGGATTCCTTTGAATGTCTACTTGTCCATTCTAATTCTAATATTTCTCTTTCTTAATATTTTAATGAATTTTAAATACACGTTAGAAAGATTCGTTAAGTATTTGCTAAAGCGGAAAAAAAATTAATTTCTCATCCGATTAAGTATGCGTATATTGATACAAAACGAAGTGTAAATAATCCATATATCTGATATGATAAGATTATTCGTTAAAAATTTCTACAAGAATGTTCGTATTTACGAATAAAGATTAAAAAATACGTAGATGTATGTGCATATGTCTATATATTGTATCGGCTATATATCGTAAAAAAAATATAAATTAGAGAGAAAAGAAAAGGATTTTGAAAGAATAAATAAAATAGTACGATAATTTATTTATCTTTTCGGAATTTATTTAGATACATATTCGATAAATTTGAAGAAAGAACGTCGTAACTTATTCTTTCGATAATCCGATTTCTTCGTTCGGACGACTCTGAGGGGTAAGAGAGAGAGAGAGAGAGAGAGAGAGAGAGAGAGAGAGAGAGAGAGAGAGAAAAGAAAAGAGAGAGAGAGAGAGAGAAAGGGAGAGAAAGAGAAAAAGAGAGGGGGGGAAAACGAGAAGAACGTACGCATATTTCCTTTCGAAATTTTTCCGTTTCATCGCGACGACCTTACACTGTTTGCAGTTAAACAATATTACGCAGTAAAATTTATGATCGTGCCCTTACTCGACCTCTCCCTATAATGTTTTCTCTCTCTTTCTCTCTTTCTCTTTCTCTTTCTCTCATGTTGTCTCTCTCTTTCTCTATCTCTCTCTTACTTTATTTCTCTTTCTCTCTCTCTCTCTCTCTTTTTCTATCTTTCTCTGTTTTTCTCGTTCGATGAGGGTGGCTGAAAGAGTATCAACGGCACGAGAAATACGGATGTTATGGGCAGTGACACCCCTTAGTGTACCCCTGTCGTGATCCACGGCTTAACGGATACCATCCCTAAAACCTCCGTCCGCGCTCAACGTTTGCACGTTTAAAAAGAGGGAAAACTCGCGGAACGAAAGGGTCACGTCGAGCCGCGAAACGAGCCGTAGATTTCGCTTAAATTCTTTTAATCGAACCGACCGACCAACCGACCGACCAACCGATCAACCAATCGACCAACCAGTCTAAAATCTTTCTCTTTCTCTCTGTCTCTCTTTTTCTCTCTCTTTTTCTCTCTCTCTCTTACTTTCTTTGTTTCTTTCTATTTATTCAATTTCACCGATCGTTCGACTTTCCATATCGATAATACCTAAATATCTTTATCGATCTTTCGAAGGAAAGAAAATTTTATTTTCAATATTTTCATTTAAGTATGATCAACTTCTATATAAAATCAATTTAAATATTAAATAGTTATTCACTTTTATTTAATCTTTCAAGATTTTAAACATCTTGTTAATTATCTCTATTCGTGAGAAAGAGAGAGAGAGAGAGAAAGATAGAGAGAAATTTTATGGGTAATAAATTTGATCATCTACTAATCCATGCATTTTTGATGATTTAGCTTCTTCCCTACATGAATTTTGCGAGATAGATAGATAGATATAGTTAGGTATAGGTAAAGGTAGATGAAAACCGCGAAAGTAATAACGCATTTCTGTTTTTTTTTCTTCTTTTTCTTTTTCTTTCTTTCTTTCTGGTTTTTTCTTTTTTTTTTTTTTTTGTTCTTTCTATGGTATTGCGTAGGCGCGTACGTTTATACATCGTGGCCTCGTAAAAAGCGAACAATATTCCTTCGACGGAAAGCCCAGGGGCGTCGTTACTCTGGGCCACCGCATAGCCGACGACTCTCGTTTGCCATTCTCACTGTTACAGAGAAGAACGAGAGACAAAGAGAGAGAGAGAGAGAGAGAGAGAGAGAGAGAGAGAGAGAGAGAGAGAGAGAGAGAGAGAAATAGATAGATAGAAGCGAGTCTCCCTTTTTTACGCGTCTAATATCTCGCCTCGACGTTACACTACAATAAATGAAAGAAAGAGAGGCCGTCAACCGGACATTATCAACCAAAATCGAGTTGGTACCTATCGTTTTGCCG
This sequence comes from Vespa crabro, assembly GCF_910589235.1. Classification (NCBI taxonomy): domain Eukaryota; kingdom Metazoa; phylum Arthropoda; class Insecta; order Hymenoptera; family Vespidae; genus Vespa; species Vespa crabro. The sequence goes on along the minus strand of NC_060969.1, from coordinate 1,041,935 downwards.
TCATTTATTTCTTTTCTTTTCTCGATTCATAAAATCACGATTTTACTGTCACAGTTAAATTTCTTATCATTCATTCCATCGTTATGCTAATTATCAATCAATTAATCGAAAAGAGTTTCATTCCTTCGAAGAAGGGTCGAACGGTGATTGTAGATGAAATTCCATTGGAAAGCAACGTTTTCGTCTGTTATTTTCAAAATTTTCGGTAATAGCAAGTTAAAGGAGTCTGCCCTAGTACGCTAAAAGATCATAGAGAGAAAGAGAATATAGAAGAGAGTTGATGCAAATGAGAGAGAGAGAGAGAGAGAGAGAGTCGAACAGAGTCATCTCTTTGTACCCTTAATTTCGTTACAAAGGTCTCGTCTCTCCCTTCCGCGGGCGTCGTCTCATAACTCTGTTATCGAAGGGCATGACCAACCAAATACGACGTTTAATGTTCCGCTTCGCTCGAGAGAACCGCAAATGGCAAGTAGCCCTTGTGTCACCGTCCTTATTCACCCTTTCTCTCTCTCTCTCTCTCTCTCTCTCTCTCTCTGTCTATCTCTATCTCTCTCTTTCTCTCCCCTTCTCTCTCTGTCTCTCTTTCAGTTCATCTTCCCCTTTCTCCGTTTCGTTGATTACGCGGCGACGAAGGGAAACTTCTTTGCCGTTAAAAGTTACCGCCGTCGTTTCGTTGAAGTCACTTCTCGCGTCGTCGTCACCACAAAGTAGGTACCGCCTTTTCCGAGATTCTCTACTACTTTACTCGGTCTACTTTTTTTTTTCCTTATTTAGCACGAGTTTTTCTTATCCCATCTTTTTTTTTTTTTTTTTTTTTTTTTTTTTTTTAAATACCTAGATACGTTTGCTTACTTATTTAGATTGGATTTTTTCTTTTTTTTTTTTTTTTTTTTTTTTAGTCTAAAAAATACATCGAACGATCGATAAATTTGACAAATGAATTATTACTCCATTCGGCGATCTTTGACGAGATTAAAAAAAGAAAAAAAAGTCATGATAGTAATTAATCATTTCATTTTAATACTCACTTTTTTTATTCATTCTAGTCAATTCGATCAGAGCATAAGATTATCTTTCTCTCTCCCTCTCTCTCTCTCTCTCTCTCTCTCTCTCTCTCGTTAAAAATTTTGTAATTTTGTAAAAAGTCTCTTCTCTCTCTCTCACTGTCTCTCTCTCTCTCTCTCTCTCTCTCTCTCTCTCTCTCGCTCTCGCTCTTATTTTCACTGTGAATATGCGTATTTAATAAGCATAATAAAATTTCACGACGTAGAAGATGACGCACGCTTTCGTAAGTACGCACGAGCCTTTTTTGTATAATTTTTAACAAAAGAGATAGAAAGGGAGAGAGAGAGAGAGAGAGAGAGAGAGAGAGAGAGAGAGAGAGAGAGAAAGAGATAGACAGAGACAGACAGATATAGAGAGAAGGAAAGATAATTTGAGAAAATGTAATAAAGTAGGAAAACAACAAAAGCTTTTTTTATTTTTATCGTATTACGAATAAAGAAACGGCAACGTGGATAATTATCAACGAAAAAGAAAAAGAAACAAAAGGAAAAAAGAGAGAGAGAGAGAGAGAGAGAGAGAAATAGAAGCGAAACTTTTAATGGTAAACGTACCGTCATCAGTATCAAATCATCATCTTCCCTTATCTCCCCATCACCTGCTCGATGGTAACACACATACTGCTTATATAGGAATAGAAGAGAAATTCGGTATGCCGATCTGGAACTCGAGCGAGCCGAGCGCGCGGATTCTTGAAAAAGAAATAAAGAGAGAAATAGAGAGAAACAAGCGCGCGGGTGCGCGGACGCGCGCGCGTTAACAGTAGTATAAGATAGAAAAGGATAAAACGTTACGAGGCGGTACTTGGTAGGCGTGTCAGTCGCGGCGGGTCCGGTGGCACGAGCTGCCTCATGATTGGGCGGTCGGCGGGGTTGAGTCGAATAGTGGGAGAAGGTCCAGCGCGCGCTCTGCCTAGGCGGCGCGAGACAGTTGCCGAGTAAGAGCGAACGAACACGAACGAGCGAGAACGAACGAGTGAAAGAGAGATAACGAACAAACGAACGAACGAGTGAGTGAGAGAGAGAAAGAGAGAAAGAGAGAGTGAGAAAGAGAGAGAGAGAGAGTCGTGGCTGGCTGGCTGGCTTGGCTTGGCTGGCTTGGCTGGCTGGCTGGCTGGCTGGCGGGCGCTGTTGCCGTCTCTCCGCGTCGTCCGCGCTCGGTCGCGCTCGGCGAGTGTGTGCCGCCGCTTGCGCCTTTCAGTCGCGACGCGCTCGTCACGGGGTGCAGCTCGTCGTCGTGTACGCCGTGTCTCGTCGCCGTCGCTCTCGTGCGCCACGCTTTTTTCCGCCCCCCCGTTCTTAAGCAGTTTTCTTTTCACGCGGTCGACCGCGATTCTTCTCGCGGTGTGCTCGCGCGCATACACGAAACAAAAACGCATACGCACGCACGCACGTTACAAGCAAGCACGTTATTTACGCGCGCACTTTCGATTTAAAGAAAAATAAAAAAAACGCGTCGTCGTCGTCATCGTCGTCGTCATCGTCGTCGTCGTCGTCGTCGTTGTTGTTATTAATTTTGCGTTAAGCCTGCATATAAGATCTATAAGCGCGAACGTATTAACGCGCGGAATATTATCACGCCGGTACGAAACCGCGTGTTCGCAAATCTCGCGCCTTTTTCTCTTGACCGTCTCCCTCACACGAATCACCTCCCCCCCACCCACCCACCCATCCTAACTCCTGTCTCATCTCCGAAACATAGTTCTCGCGCTATTCAATTCTCGCCGGTGGTGCGTGTTCTCTTTGTGGTGGGTGTTGATTTGGTGAATGAACGAGAGAAAGAGAGAGATATGAAAATAGATCGATGAGAGAGAATGAACCCGAGAAAACGTATATGAGAATTTTGAAGGACAAGGACAAGAGAGTTGTTTAGGCTACGTGTTATAGGCTAAATCAGAGAACTGTGTTGAGATACGATTTGTCGAGTGTGGAAAGAAGGGTGGGGGGGGGGTTGTCAAACGAAGACAAAACGATGTTCGGGCAAGATTTGTCTCTGGGGGACCAAGATTACAGAGTCCTCCGTTGAAGTGAGTGAGAGAGAGAGAAAGAGGGAGGGAGAGGGAGAGATTGAAAGAGAAAGAGACAGAGGGATAGAGTGATAGAGAGAAAGAGAGAGAGAGAGAGAGAGAGAGAGAGAGAGAGAGAGAGAGATAGAGAGGCACGCGTGTCCGACACGAGGCCGTCCGTTGTTGGCCGGCACGAGACGCGCGAATAACCGGGCAGCGCGCGCGCGCGCGCGTCTCACCCCTCAATAGAGATAGTCGAATCCTCGTCATCGTCGTCATCGTTGCTTCTCCGTATACGGTGGTACGTGTTGCAGATGCGGGCTCGCTGATCGTGACGGCTTTGTTAGGATTTTTGGAGGACGTTGGAAACGAGGGGAAGAAGAAGAGGAGAGAAGACGAAGAAGAAGAGGAGGAGGAGGAGAAGTGGAGGGGAAGAAGGAGGTGGAGGAGGAAGAAGAAGAGGAGGAAGAAGAAGAGGAGAAGGAGGAGGAGGAGGACAAGGTGAAGAGGAAGAAGAAGAAGAGGAGGAGGAAGGAAGGAAGGAGGAAAGAACGTGGAATCGAAATATCATTATTTAGTCGAAAATGACGCAGCAAAGTGGTGCTGGGTCACCCCAGCAATTCTGTCTAAGATGGAACAATTATCAGACGAATTTAACGAACGTGTTCGATCAGCTGTTGCAGAGCGAAAGTTTCGTCGACGTAACACTCGCCTGTGACGGGCATAGCGTGAAAGCGCACAAGATGGTACTTTCGGCATGTAGCCCGTATTTCCAGGCATTATTCTTTGATAATCCGTGCCAGCATCCAATTGTCATAATGAAGGACATAAAGTGGCCAGAGTTGAAGGCGGCCGTAGAATTTATGTACAAGGGCGAGATCAACGTGTCACAGGAACAGATCGGTCCATTGTTGAAGGTTGCCGAAAGTTTAAAAATACGTGGCCTTGCGGATGTAAACAGCGAACAAGAATTAACGTCAAGGCCAAGCCTCGTAGAGGAGGCTACGAATGCGGCCGCACTTCATAGGAAAAAACGACGTCGAATATCTGGCGAAAGATCGCCGAACGGCAATAGTCCCGATCATACGGGCTCGGCCGGTAGCACAACAGGCGGAACGGGTAGTATGATCGATGATCAAGAGCCAAGCGGTCCAACAAGCATGGTCATTCCCGAAGTTCACGCTCTTATACCGAACAGCTCGACCCCGCGTTCTCTCGGCTCGCCAAGTACGCCGAGCGTTTCTGTGACGCCGCAAATCAACCTTCAAGAATTACCGGTCTCCTTGCCTCTACCACCACCCCCACCGCCGCCGCCGCAAGGACAGCCGAGCTCGCACCCCATGCCCGCTCACCACGTGCCCGGCCACGTGACTTCCGGACCGCACCCGTCCGTCAACCACCTAGCCGCCACCCACGGGCAACAGCTAGTCGCTCAACAGCAACAGCAGCAGCATTTGCAGCAGGTACAGGTCAATCAGCCTGGCGACGACCTCGAGATCAAGCCTGGCATCGCAGAGATGATTCGCGAGGAGGAAAGGGTGAGTTTCTATCTGTTATTCATCTTCGTTTTCTTTTCGGTCATTACGTTACGTTCGTCTGTTCGTTCGTTCGTTCGTTCGTTCGTTCGTTCGTTCGTTCGTTCGTTAGATCTATCGATTTATCGATTTATCGATCAAAAGTTAGTAAGAAAAAAGAAAAAGTTAAAAAAAGTAAAAAAAAGAGAAGTATATATATATATATATATATATATATATATATATATATATATATATATATATATATATATATATATGTATGATTTCGACGAGACCGCGTAATTGGAACCCTTTAATGCCTCGTCCAATTTTACCCTTGTCGAAACTTTTGTCTGTCGCGTTATAAAGGAAACGAAAAGAGTCGAAGGTGGAGAGAAACGCGTCGCGAACGTAGGCGAGGCGCGGACTTTCGAACGCGTGAGGGTGGCCGAGAGGGAGGTGGAGGTGATGGAGGAGGAGGAGGAGGAGGGTCCAATTAACCGGCGATCTGCTTCGGTGGTGTGCACTAATTGAGAGTATCAATGAACGTCAATGAGCATAGTCAATATTTGGTCGGAGCATCCGGTCGTTTTGTAACGTTCTTTTTGTTATAAAACGGATGACAAATATTGACTGCGTTCGTTCATTCGCTCAAGCACGCGCGCGCGTGCACCACGTACTTTCGTATCCACTCGACGATAGTAGATAATACCCATAAATGTATGTATATATCATATATATATATATATGTTGTGTGTGTTTGTATATATATATATATATATATGTGTGTATGTGTATATATATATATATGATATATATCTACATATCGGTTGTTCTCGTTAATTACATCGGCATGACGATGACTCCCACATTATTTATCGGCGTTAACAGCCAAAGTTATTAAAACGCATTCTATGTCTCGCTTCGATTTATCGACTCGTCGAGAGATATCTGACGTTTCCCGAGGAAACGAGCCAGAGAAATCCATCGATCGATTATTATTTTTCAACGAGTGTACTACTACTGTTCGACGATAAGAAGAATATGATTTGCATACCATCCATCATGTTTCTTTTTTATTTATTTTTTTTTTCTTCCCCGCCCTCTTTTTTTGTTATTTAATCTCTTCCTTCCCCCTCCCTCCTTCCCCCTCCCTCCTTCTCCCTCTCTCTCTCTCTCTCTCTCTCTCTCTCTCTCTCTCTTTCTCTCTCCCTCACAGATTTATTAGTAAACAGTATTTTTCTAGGAGAGACTGTAAAACGCAACAAAGTGTTTATTTATCTCTTTTTTTTTTTTTTTCTTTTAATTTCATTTTTTCTTCTTTCTTCTTCTTTTTATCTTCTTTTTTTCCTTCTTCTTCCTTTTTTTCCTCTTTTTTCTTCTTCTTCTTCTTTGTAGAATAAAGACGATTGACGATCGATTACGTAAAAGAACTCACCATATCTCTTTCGTATAATTCGAAAGAGAATATATTTCTTATTATATAAGCGTTTACTTTGGCTTTTATTTTATCATTCTACGATGTATAGAATACATACGTGTACACGTATATACATATATATATATGTATATATATATAAGGGATATATATATATATAATACTATACGCTTGGAACACGTGGTGCTCGTGGGCGTAACAAGTGGTCAATATCGTTTTGTTTCAACAAGAAGTTTTACATCGGATGCACGGGGTGCGTTACGTCATCATTACCATAAAAATTGTACGTCCTCGTTCGTTGTAATAATCAGTGTGTCACGTCGGACGATTAGTCCATGTCTCTTTCTCTCTCTCTCTCTTTCTCTCTCTCTCTCTCTTTTTCTTTCTCTTTTTAATGATCTTAGATCTAACATTACGACGAGATAACGCGATAGTTAAAATGCGATGTGATTCGTTTTATGATCGATCGATCGAAACTCGTTCGATATTAGATATCATCAAATTTTTTTTTTTACTTACATTATAACCTTCCTTACGAATTTCTAATATCGAAGAAAGACAGAAAGAAAGAAAAAGGAAACGAAAGGAGACGGATAAATAGATAAAAAGAAAAAAAGAAAAAAATGAATGAATATATATATATATATATATATATATATATATATATATATACTTGTATTATTTTTCTATCGTACTTAGAACTCTCCTGCTCGTTCGTCGAGTATCGTGATTCAATCCGGCATATATAATGGGTATAACATTCCGCAGAATTCCATTATGTTAACGCAACCACGTTCCAATTCTCTGTGCATGCCTGTTCGCGTATCGTAATGCGCGTATTCTCTAGTATATCGCAACTATTCGCGGTACCAATGAGAGAGCGCTAGCGTGCGCCCGCGCGCATTCGCGAGGCCTT
>NC_060969.1:1027500-1030000 GCF_910589235.1 Vespa crabro | reverse complement strand
GTTTCCTTCCGACCATCTCCAAGAATAGTTCTTAAGGCAGAAAACGTATCACGAAATTTACCCGATCACTAGAATCTCTGGTCTCCTTTTTTCTAACGATCGATTATACCAGGAAATGATCGTACTTTAGAAGAGATTAGAGTATTTCGTCATGGTGATGGAAGTATTCTTTATTCAAGGCCACGACCTTGATACTCAATTCTCTCCCTCTCTTACTCTCTCTCTCTCCCTCTCTCTCTCTCTCTCTCTCTCTCTCTCTCTCTCTCTCTCTCTCTCTCTCTCTCTCTCTCTTTACTTTCTACTCAATCGATATCTCTTCAGACACAGTATAGTTATTCTCGATGGAAAATCCTTCGTTTCATAGTCGACTTTTCTCTTCCCTTTCATTTCTTTCTTTTTTTCATTTCTTTCTTTCTTTCTTTCTTGATTTTTCTTTTTTCTTTTTCTTTCTTTTTTTTTTCTTTTTCCTTTCTTTTCTTTTCCTTTCTTTTCCTCTTTCATTCTTCCATCTTTCTCAAGGGGGTGAAACAAGACAAGAAGGGGGGTGAAAAGAAGGCGCGTCGGTATTACGAGAGAAGGGAAGTACGCGAAAGTAGAGAGGGAGAAAAAGATCTGCTCGTTGATAAAAGATGTAAGGGCGTCCAGTTGGAACGTCCGCGACACGTTGTAAAACATTCAAACGAACGACGCTCGAAAAGCGCTCATCGTTCGCCGACTACTGCCGCAAGCTTCTCGTCGAACCTCCCTCGACGACTTTATTCCTCTCCTCCTCCCCCTCTTCTCCCTCCATCTATCTCTCTATCTCTCTATTTCTATCTCGGTCTCTCTCTCTCTCTCTCTCTCTCTCTCTCTCTCTCTATTTCTTACTCAAACATTGTTTCTTTATCCAACAAAATGCCTTCTCTCTTTTCATTCTAACTATGAAAAAAAATGGCGATTAAACGAAATGCTTCATAAATTTATTTTCGATTGTCTTCTATTCGTCATTTCCTTTTTTCTCGTGATTTCTTTTCTTTTTTCTTTTTTTTTTTTTTTTTTTTTTTTTTCTTCTATCAATGTCGTCAATGTGAAGTATGCCAAATTTATTGGATTTACTTTGATTTGACTTTCTGATCTTCTTTCTTTTTTCTTTTTTTTTTTTTTTTTTTTCTTTTTTATTTTCTTTTCTTAACAAATTTATTTTTCGTCGTACGCATTACTTGTAGTTCTTGTTCCGTACTAATTATCGTAATAATAGGTAATATCGTTGAGTATTATAACTCCATTGGATTAAAACGTATTACGAAAAAAAGAAAAAAAGAAAAAGAGAAAAAGAAAAAAAGAAAAAAAAATGAAAAAGCAATTCTATTATACAAGGATACTGTTTCATAAGGAATTGTAAGAAGAAAAAAGTCGATCCAATGAACATGCTCTTTTTTATTTCTATCTTTGTTTCTTTTTTATATAATTGTATATAATTGTGTGTGTATATATATATATATATATATATATATATATATATAAAATTTATAATTATATATTCCGAACAAATGTTTTTCTTCCTTACGATATCTCTCATACATAGGAATTTTGCCCACTGATTTATATTATTAATTAAATGAGATGTCAGCTCGGTGGTGACTCAAGAGTTGCAAGGAAAAATACTCTTGTCACGCTATACTACCTATCTCTCTAACTATCCACCTACTATTTACCTTTACTATTCCGATGACTTCACGGTGCAAAGGGTTGAAATAATTTCTTTATACTCGTAGTAATGTAAAGTCATATCCCAGGGGTTTCTTTTCTGTTGCACGGTTGAACGAAAAATCACTATATTACATGAAACTAATTTGTCAAATCTAAGCTTTCTCAATTTACTTCGAACACGTTCGAGCATTTTGATTTTAACCGTGTTGGACAACTCGATCCTCTCTCTCTCTCTCTCTCTCTCTCTCTCTCTCTCTCTCTCTCTCTCTCTCTCTCTCTCTCTCTCACAAGTTTTCTATCGAACGATCTCTGAAAGTGGCATCGTCCTTTATCCCATTTCTCTCTTTCTCTCTCTCTCACGAATGGTGAATTGCTCGTGTTTTCCATTTCGAAAATGCTGTAGGTCACATCTCTCTCTCTCTCTCTTTCTCTTTCTCTCTCTCTCCTCTCTCTCTCTCTCTCTTTCTCTCCGTTTTGCGATGTACGACGAGCGACAGCACTCGAGCTAGGCCGCGGTAAATCAGAAATTATCTTGCGTCGCGTCCGAGTCTGTTCTCTCTCCTGCCTTTTCCCATCGAAACGTGCATAAATACCATACATGAGAGAGAAAGATAGATAGATAGATAGATAGATAGAGATAGAGAAAGAGCGAGAGAGTGAGAGAGAGAGGGTGAGAAGGGAGGGGGGGAGGTCGTGTGGATGAAGGACGAGACGTAGAGGATGTTGCAGCATCCCTTGCAATACCGAACGTGTGCCGGACACTCGCCCACGTCTATTCTATGTGCTGCTTATGTGAGACTCGTACTATACG
>NC_060969.1:1015000-1022500 GCF_910589235.1 Vespa crabro | reverse complement strand
TTTCTTTTTTTCTTCTTCTTCTTTCTTTTTCTTTCTACTATTTTTAAATCTTATCTCATTTTATTGCTAGCAAAATTATTTTTAACTTGATATACGAAGTATTTCATTATTTATATATATATATATATATATATATAAGAAGATTATAATTAGTATGATAGATATAAATTAAATTATGATAGATATAAAATAAAAAAATAAATATATATATATATAAGAAGATTATAATTAGTATGATAGATATAAACGTATTATTAAAATAGATATTCCTCGTATAACGTGGGTTCATTTAATACGGATTCGTATAATGCGATGTAAACAATTGTGATTTGCATATATACATACTTGTAGAAAGAAGTGAATATGTAACACGTTATACAGGTGTCTGGCCTAATTTGATTATCTTAAATATTTACCTACGGTTATATTTCATACTATCCTTACGCATGTATTTTGAGATTGTCGATAAAAATTAAGTATTTTCAAAATAAATTAAACAAAAAAAAAAAAGAAAATATATATATATACACATAGGTGAGTATATATATTTTATTAACAAATACAATTCAGTCTGTTAGTTGTCATAACTTTTTTCTAATTTTTATTTTATTACAAATTCGTTAATTTAATCAGGATCCTTTTTCATGGAGATAAATTCTAAAGATGATTAAAAATTTACATTTATTTATAACAAATCCTTTTATAAATATCTATACTTCCAAACGAATGCATACCTAATTCATATGCGGTTAATAAATAACTCACGTTACTCATATAACACGCAACGTATCCTTCCTCCCCCCAACCACCCACTCCGACCATATTACACGCAAATTTATCGTACAATTGATATCATAATTTTCACGCTTGTATAATAATAATTCTTTTACGTTGACGACTTGAATTGGGGTTTATGAAGGATTTAATTAGAAAAGAAAGAAAGAAAGAAAGAAAGACGAAAAAGGAAATAAAAGGGGAAATGAGAGATAAGATCGAAAAAGAAAGAAACGAAAGAATGAAGAAACAAAAACAAAAACAAAAGAAAAAAAAGTGTGACACGACGTATGGAGGAAATTGGTAGATTCGTCGAGAGTTTAAAGGAAATGTTCTTCCTGGACGATGGAATGTTTAGCGTTGAAGAGGAGGAGGAGGAGGTGGAAGAGGAGGACGAGAAGAAGAAGAAGAAGAAGAAGAAGAAGGTGTAGAGAGAGAGAAAGAGTGTGAGCGTGCGAGAGGGATAGGAAGCTGGGGTTGAATTGAGAAGGGGTTGGGGAGAGTTGGAGGGAGTTGGAAAGAAAAAGGAGGCGTCGAACGAGTCGGTGAAGAAGCAAGAGTGGCTTTAACGCACAAGGGTGGTGAGGTAGAAGGAGGAGAGCCGTGGCGAAACAACGTAACATTACGTCCGGCGTATCACCGGAGAGACGAGAGAAACGCGAGAGAGAGAGTAAGAGAGAGAGAGAGAAAGAGAGAGAGAGATGGCGGCCCATTGTCTGGACTACAAATTAATCTGGCGATCGATACGAGCGATGTCTTGCCCAGGCTATATACGCGGTGACTCGCGGAAAATAAGTCGACGGAATGGCCGTGTGCGCGCCGGTAGTTTCGAGTCTTTCGATCGATACGCCTTTAAGCGGCTACAACTTCCGTCTTTCTCACTCTTTATTCGTCTTCTTACTCCTGTAGATATTTCTACGTAAAGAAAGAGAGAGAGAGAGAGAGAGAGAGAGAGAGAGCAAGAGTGGGAGAGAGAGAGAGAGAGAGAGCGAGCGAGAGAAGGGGATGGGGAAATAGAGAGAGAGAGAGAAAGAGAGAGAGAGAGAAGTCAAACGAAGATCTTCCTTATCAATTTTTCTTCGAAACTTTCCATTCGAAGGAAGGAGCACTCTGGTTCCGTTTACTCTTCTCTTGCATAGTTTTTCGTCGTCTATTGTTTTTGTTTTCCTTTTTTTTTTGTTTCTGTTTTTCTTTTCTTTTGGTTTTGTCTTTCTCTTTCTACCTTTCGTTCTTTCTTTCTTTCTTCTTATCTTTCCCTTCTTCCTTTCTTTCTCCTTCTTTTGTAATTTTATTTAATTTTATTTAATTTAATTTTATTTATTCTTTCTCTTCTTTCTTTCTTTCTTTCTCACGTTTGTCGCAAATGTATGACGTTTTTACGCCAATGTATCAGAAGAAGGACGTAACGACAAAGCGACATTTCTTCTTCACTGGCAGTGAGAACGAACGAGAATAGCAAGGTAAAGAAGGAGGGATGAGAGACGAGAAAGGGCGGAAGGAAGGGTAGGTATGATGAGGATGAGGATAAGGAAAAGGAGGAGTAGAGGGAGAGGAAGAAGGAGAGAGAGAAGGAGGAACGAAGAGAGGCGATCAGCTCGAGCTCTCCTCGGCTCAGTTAATGCGATAGAATATTCAAATAGAAAATAAAAAAGAAGAATTCTCCGGAGCGGAGAATGGGACGAGGAAGAGGAAGGAGAAGGAAGAAAGGAGAAGAAGAAGAAATCGTAGAGGGTGAGGGTGAGGTTGAGGGAGAGCGGCGGGGCGGGTGGTCGGTTGGTTGGTTGCTTGGGTGGGTGGAGGGTTGTAAGAGAAGAAGGAGTGTCGGGGGTTGGAGGTATTGCATTAACCAAGATTGCTGACGATAAAATGAAAATAATGCGGAATGACGTGAGAGCCCGCTGAGATAAAGATAGCAAGAACTGTATATATTTATATCTACATATATATATATATATATATATATATATATATATTTACTATATTTTGTATATATATAAAACAGTTACGACGATGATCGAGGTAAGAGGGAGAGAGAGGTAGGAAACAGATAGAGATAAAGTACCGGTACTGAACGAAGAAAGTGGATAGCGCGTTGTGGACGATGGTGTAGCAGTTAGTAGTTAGTAGTGGTGTGTTGATGGTGGTGTTGGTTGTAAAGAGGGAAAGAGTGAGAGAGACAGAGAGAGCGAGGCGCCAGGGGTCGTTTGTAATCGCGTTAAAACTTCTTCCGTGCAAAAACACCCTCGGAAACGTGTTTCCACTCGTCGTACTCAGCCACGTAGGAAAGGAAGATATCCATCCGTAGCGTTTAGTTTCGAATTTCTTTTTGACAGTTCGACCGAGTACTAACGACCGTGTAAAAGAATCAGGCAACGAGTTACTTTTCTCACGTCTTTTATCAAGAGTTAAATAGTAGAATTTTTTGGTCCAATTCCGGTCACATATTAGAGAGAGAGAGAGAGAGAGAGAGAGAGAGAGAGAGAGAGAGAGAGAGAGAGAGAGAGAGAGAGAGAGAGAGAGAGAGAGAGAGAGAGAGAGGGAGAGAGAGAGAGATCAAATGTCGATAGGGCAAAGGTCGGGGGAAAAGATGTATGACACGGTTGAGGGGTTACACAGTTATTATTATAAATCGTTCGTTTTTATTTATTTAGTCGAGAGAGAAAGAGAGATGAGTCTTTTAAATTGAAACATTTTTAAATTGATGTAGAACGTGGTGTTAAGAGCGTCGAGATGGATCATACGAACTTTTACATAAATAAAAAGATTTCTCTCTCTCTCTCTCTCTCTCTCTCTCTCTCTTTCTCTTTCTTGTTCTTTTTTTATTTCCACTTTTATGTATTTTTTTTCCTTTTTCTTCTTAAAGAAATCAAACGAAATAATCAATCCACGTTTTTGATTGATCGAAAAGTCATGTGCCGTAAAAGTAAGAAAAAAGTCTCAGATTGTTTAAGAACCACAGCAGTAAAAGCTATTCTTATCAATTTTGCTTAGCAGCAAAAGTACGTAAAGATGTTACGGTACGCTTTATGAGATCGTTTCTGAGTTAGTGATAAGGGCAACGTGCGTGACGTGATGGAATTGTCATAGATCCTTCGTCGTTATGCCTTTTCTATTTTCGGATTTATCAGTATATCTAATTTATCTGTCTATCACCTATCTATCAAATCTAGATGAGTAATTTAGATTATTACTTTATCATTACTTTACTAACCAAAAGTATCTTATCTAATTTCGTATTTGACAGAAACGATCTGAAAATTCACAGAATCCATTTATTTCCAATTTAATAGTAGTAATAATAAATAATCTATTTGTCTATTATCTCGTACCATAACGATAATGATAATAATATCCTATCCTCCTGAATTATTTCCAAGCATTGACCAAGTATATAACAAGAACTTGATTAAATTTGTTTTGGGGAATATCAAATATACTTATAATTCAAGGTTATACCGATTATAGAAATCGGATTGTTACAAAAGACATTAAACTGATAAAATAGAAGAAGAAGAAGAAGAAGAAGAAAATATAAAAGGTCATCGATCGGTTCTGTATAAAAAAAAAAAAGAGAAAGGAAAAAGAAACAGAAAAAGAAAGAGAGAGGGAGAGAGAGAAATAAAGAAAGGAAGGAAGAAAGTAAAAAAAAAAAACAGATGACAAAGAAATTCGGGGCAGGAGGGTAGGCGAGAATCGGCTGGGAAAGTCGCGGAGGAACGAAGTTCGTCCTTGACGAGGGTGAACTGTAAGAGAGATAGAGATAGAAGAGGGTGAAGAGAAGGAGAGAGGAGGTAAAGAAAGAGAGAGAAAGTAGGAAGCGGAAGAATCGTGCCGTTCGACCCCACTGGCTGCGTGCTCTCATCGTGTGAGGTGCCTTTAGACTGGGAATGGGGATTGGGGGAGGAGTGGGGTAGAGTAGGGTAGGGTAGTATTGTGGAGCGTGGGTGAGGAACGCGAAGGGTGAGGCAAGGAGAAGAGAAGGAAGGTAGAGGTTAATGTATTCGGTCGACAAGAGCGCAAAGTGTCGCACGAGCGACCTCCACCACCGCCACCACCACCACCACCACCACCACCACAACCACGTAGGCACGTAAAACGTGCCTTCTAAGGTGTCCACGTACGGGAACTTAGGTGAGGAGCTCGCGTGGCACGGCCGAACGTGAATTTTTCTTTTTTTTTTCTTTTTTTTTCTTTTTTGTTCTTTTTTTTTCTTTTTTTCCTCCTTTTTTTTCTCCATCCTTTTTCCTTTTCTTTCTCTTATTCTCTTTCCCTTTTGCTCCTGTCTCCGTTTCTCTCTCTGTCTGTCTTCTTTAACGGAAGCAACGACGTCGCACGTGGCTCTTTTCTGTATGTGTGTTTATGTGTGTATATGTGTGTATGTATGTTTGCGTTCTCTTCTTTTTCCTATTTTTCTTTTTTAATGTACTTATGATGTACTTATAATGTACTTATATATTATCGACTTTTTTTAATAAATAATTTTAATAATTGCTTTTTTTTTCTTCTTACTTCGTTATTTTTCATTTATTTATTTATTCTTTCTTTTCTTTTCTTTTCTTTTCTTTTCTTTTCTTTTCTTTTCTTTTCTTTTCCTTCGAAGACGTCTAACGTGATTTCTTTTTTTTCTTTTTATTTCTTTTTATTCTTTTTTTTATTTTCTAATTCTTTTTTTTTTGTTTTTTTATTTTAAAAAAATTTTTTTTTCTTTTTTTTTTTAAGTTAAAAAGAAGAGCTCGTTTCTTTCGTAACGGGCGGAAATGAAAAACGCGTAATTTTCATCGTAATTTCGTCATCATTATGATCGATTGCTTTTCAAAGCTACATTTCAAGGAAATCGAGAAAATTGTATGGGTAATTAGTTTTATTAGTCATCCATTTTCTTCTATGTAATAAAATAAAATAAGAAAGAAGGAGGGACGAAGAGTGTGGTTGGGGGGAGGGAGAGGGGGAAAGGGAAAAGAAAGATATAATATTATTCTTCGTCGTTCTTTCATGCATATATAATATTTCAACATGCATATATAAAATAATTATAAATTCATAATTTTCTAAGCGAAAAAAGAGAGAGAGACAGAGAAAAAGAAAGAAAGAAAAATAAAAGAGATAGTTATAGTTAAACGAGAGTAAACGAAAGAGAAAGATAGATACATAGAGATATAGATAGAGATATAGATAGAGATATAGATAGAGATAGAGATAGAGATAGAGATAGAGATAGAGATAGAGAGTGAGAGAGAAAAAGAAGAGGAGGACACGGCCACGCCTGAAATTCGGTCGCCGAAAACGACGGCGCATCGCGTAGCGCGGTACGAAGCTCGGCCAATCGGCGAAAAAAAGCGGGTATAAAAACAGAGGGCTTCGAACGCAGGGGTGGTGCCATAATCCTGCGCCCTGCAACGCGGGGGTGGGGTAAATGCGCGGGTGCGACAGCGCGAATTCCTGCCTCCCCCCACTACCGATGCACTTGCACGTGCATCTCCTCCTCCTCCTCCTCCACTTCCTCCTCCAGCTCCCGTTCCACTGGCTCTCTCCCTCTCTACATTTCCCTCCCACCAAAAGAGAAAGAGAGAGAGAGAGAGAGAGAGAGAGAGAAAGAGGAGAAAGAGAGGGAGTGAGAAGACTTGGCACGCTTCTTCTTTCTCATTCCCTCTCTCTCTCTCTCTCTCTCTTTAATTTTTTCCTTTTTCTTTTTTTCCCCTCCATTTATACAAACATTTCTCGCACGCTCTTACTCTTATCGCTATTTTATCGGCTTCGGAAGGAGTCGCGTGCCGCACTCGTGTTTCTTTCATGTCGGCCGTTCGTTCGGTCGGTTGGTTGGTTGGTTTGTCGGTTGGAGTCTATCTGTCTATCTATCTGTTTGTCTGTCTGTGTATCTTTCTTTGTGAGCATCATCTCGTCGAACGGCGACGGGCCGGTCGGCCGGCGGGCCGGCTGGCCGGCTGGCCGGTCAGTCACAGTAGCAACAGCAGCAACACCAGCACCAGCAGCAGTAGTAGTAGTAATAGTATGATAGTAGTAGCAGTAGTAGAAATAGAAGTAGAGAAACGGACAGAAAGAGAATAAGAGAGAAAGAGAGAAAGATAGAGAAGAGGTAATAGAGAACGGGTGCTGCTGGTTGCTGGCTGCCGGCTGGCTGGTTGGCTGACTGGCTGGCTGGTTGGCTGGTTGGCTGGCTGGCTGGCTGGCTGGTTAGAGTGTGTAGAGTAGCCACGTCTCGGTCCACGAGACAGAAGGAAATCCGACATTCCTGGCACGAACGAGCGATTCTCGCTGCATTAACGTTTCATCGCGCTCGGTACATACGGCGGGGCGGCACATCGATCGTTACGAACTTCGGACTCGAGTCGAGTGTCGGGAGAAGAGTGCTAGAAAGAGAGACGAAGAGAGATGGAGAGAGAGAGAGAGAGAAAGGAATGGGGCACGAGAGTGACTGAGAAAGAAAGAAAGAGATAGAGGATAGACCGAGGTAGAGTAGGGAGAAAGAGAGAGAGAGAAAGCTCAGAGAAGAGAATGAAAGACATAGGACGGGGTGGTATGGGAAGAGAGAGAGAGGGAGAGAGAGAGAGAGAGAGAGAGAGAGAGACTAAGTTGACTTTGCATTATTTAAACGGCGTCCTAGCACCGTAACACGTGTTCTTTTGAAGTCTCGCCCCCTTCAAATATTCAGCCTGACGTCACCGCCGTCATATTCCCCCGCTCGTGGAAACCCTGAAAAGCAGAGCG
>NC_060969.1:1005000-1010000 GCF_910589235.1 Vespa crabro | reverse complement strand
CCATTTTCGTTTTACATTCGTGAGATTACATCGTGAATAGAGAAACAGGGTATCCCCATAGATCTTTCGACTTTTTTTTTTTTTTTTTCTGGTGCTTCGGAGTGCCTCGAAGACGCGCGTGCATGCTTTAATACCGTTGTGAGAGACAAATCAAAAAAAGAAGTAGAAGAAGAAGAAGAAGAAGAAGCAAAGAAAGAAAGAAAGAAAGAAAGAAAGAGAAAGTAATAGAAGAAACTAAAAGGGATGGAAGTTAAAAAGCGGCGGACCGTCGTAGTGTTCTCTCTCTCTCTCTCTCTCTCTCTCTCTCTCTTTCTCTTTCCCTCTTGGTACTCGGGAACACTCATCCGCTCTTTCTTCCTTTTCGATCTTTTCTCTCTTTCTTCCTTTCTCTTCTTCTTCTTCTGCTCTCTCTCTCTCTCTCTCTCTTTCTCTTTCTGTCTTTCTCTCTCTCTCTCTCTCTTTCTCTTTCTGTCTTTCTCTCTCTCTCTCTCTCTCTCTCTGCGGAAAGGGCAGAGTAGCGCTCTCGAGAAGCGCCTGTCCGCCCTAAAGAATGCAGAGACGTACTCATTTGCTTAGCCTGTTAGGATGGTTGCTGAACGCGGGGGTGGAGGTGAACGGGTGACTTGGAAGCAGCAACGGCAGCCAAGCAATGCCACTAAGTACGAACATGTTCTCTCTCTCTCTCTCTCTCTCTCTCTCTCTCTCTTTCTCTTACGCATACATATATATACATTCTTCAACATGTACACTCAAGAGAGAGAAAGAGAGAGAGAGAGAGAGAGAGAGAGAGAGAGAGAGAGAAAGAACTGCATATGCTGAGTGTCGGCACGATGCTCTCGCAAAGGCGACTACACCTGTGAGAGAGGATCCACGAGTTCTCTCTCTCTCTCTCTCTCTCTCTTTCTCTCTTACACTCAGTCACTCACTCATTCACTCACTCACTTACTCTACACGTTTATACATTCTCTTTTTCCCCTCTCTTTTCATCTCACTCTCGCTAGCGGTGACACGACATCTCCGTTATGATGTACGTATATGTTCTCTCTCTCTCTCTCTCTCTCTCTCTCTCTCTCTCTCTTTCTTTCTTTTTCTCTCTTTAACTTCTCTATCACTAGTACCACTACTACTACTACTACTACTACTACTACTACTACTACTACTACTACTACTACTACTACTACTACTACTACTACTACTACTACACTACTATTACTACTACTACTACTACTACTACTACTACTACTACTGCTACTGCTACGACTACTACTCACTCTACTACTCTTTGCTCTATTCTGCCCTGCTTTGCTCCTCGTGCTTCCGCCTCCATCAGCGTTACGTCGCACGGTGTCGTTTCGCTTTCGGCTGACGCTTCGAGCCGCCTACATACGACGCGTCAAGAGACTCCCGAGCGATGACACGCGTTCCGTCAGTATTTTACCTTGTCTTTCTATCTCTTATTCTTCTTATTTTACGGTTTCTCGTAGTTTATCACATGCAACCTACACCGTAACTCTTTATTATTATTTTTCTTTGCGCCAACGACTTCTGTGTACACCACTGTGTACAGCTTACGTGCTTACATTTACGTGTACTTTACCTGTTTTTGTTGTACCTATACCATACATTCACTAAGTTACTCGGTATAAAAGTATTCATTTATTATTGATTTATTGTTATTTTGTTTTGTTTTGTTTTGTTTCTTCCCCATTTTTTGTTTTTTCTTTTTTTTTTTTTTTTTTTTCTTACGACGTCACACGCACTTAATTTAGTTACCTTAGATAATTGGATATATATTCTACATTTCAGCTTTTCTTCTTCTTTTTTCAAAATGACTATATGATATGGTCTTTTTTTCTTTTTTCAACACGTCGAGCCTGATTCGAATATAGGAATTAATGATTGATTTTTTTTCTTTTTTTTTTTTTTCCTTCTTAAATAAAACTTTATCGATTTCGTTACTTCTACTCTAAGGATTTACCGGTTATGACAATAAATGGGATTTATAGAAACATTCTATGGACATTGCTCGTGGTTTCGGCGATTAGATAAAATTGTTCGAGTTATATATCGTATATAGACAATCGTTAGAATATCGACGAAACCGGTTTTATATTTATCCGATGGAATGGAACCGGAACATATCTTAAGGCCAATGCGAATAAGTCACTTTCGTTTCATGCGGAACGTACTTATATACTTTCGCGTTTTCATAAGAAATCGATTCCTCTCTTATTAGATCTATATGTGTGTCATAATTATGCAACAATATTGATTAAATCCAATTAAATTGATATAAAATATGTATTAAACTTACTATAATATTAATTTATTATTTCGTTGGTGTTGGTACTTAACGTTTCTTAAATTTATTATACTTCTAATCTGGTTATATATTAATATTTGTGTTACATTTACGATCTATCTGGAGAAAGTTTTTTTTTTTTTTGAGGAAAGAAAAGTCGGCGATGACGATGAAGATAATGATAACGATGACGTTGACGATGACGATGACGATGACGATGACGATGACTAAATTTATTGATTTAAAAGATACGATCAAATGTTGCCCATAGCATCGTAACGAGATGTAATTTGAAGAAGCAGCGTGTTTCTATAGATTAGCGAAATAAGCAACTTTTAACTTACGATACGTCAGCGGGCTGCGTTCTAAATATAATTTCAAACGATCGCCGTCATAAATATACAGACGTTACAGGCAATGTATTTATATATGTGTATATACGTGTCTATATATTGTATGTATAGATACACGCTTCATTTTCAATGATTGTGTTCATGTTTTTCAGCGAAGAGTATTTGCGAGTGATTCATTAAAATACTCGTCATGTTAAAAAGCGATTCCATAATTGTTCTAAGATATTAGAACAAATTCTTTTCGTTTACGATATTCTCTTTTATTTCGTTTTTTTTTCTTTTTTTTTTCTTTTTTTTTCTTTTTTTTCTTTTCGTTTTTTTCTTTTTTTTTTTTTTTTTTTTTCTTTTTGTTGTCCTGTACGAGCAAATCAGTAGTATGACAGAATGAATGGTAAAAATTTACATCGTCGTCTGTATTCGTAAAGAGGATGAAATTTTTTAGCCGGAAGAGAAACATATCTTCCCTTCTTTTCTTATTTTTCTTTTTTTCCTTTTCTTTCTCTCGCTTTTTTTTTTTTTTTTTTTTTTTTTTTTGTTTTTTTTTTTTTTTTTTTTTTTTACATCACACGTTAAATCGTAGAATCGTATCGTCCTTCCAAGAAAATCTAAAGCTTCGTTTAAAGGGTGACGCGCTCTGCGCGCTCTTTAAATATTTAACGCGAGACTCCATCTTTAACGTTGGCGTGACCGACTCTATATACACGTGTTAGCGTATAAATTCTATGCGTGTGCGCGTGTGTAGGCGTATACCTACGTCTTGTCGTTGATGCACTTACATAAACACACACGTAGATTGACCCTCGAGACATTTAGGTACGTGCTGTTGCTACCATCTAGAAGAAAGATGCGTTTACTCGAGATTTTTCATCCGTTTTATCGATTCTTTTCTTTTCTTTTTTTTTTTGCTTTTTTTTTTTCTTTTGCAATTAAAAATAATATTTCTCTTTTTACTTATATATTTTCGCGAGGGCAAAATCGTGAAAATCGTGTTTTACGTCGAAGCATTCGAGTTCGTTCGCGATATCATAAAAATGGAATTGTGTTCATGTGTTTAACGATGAGAAATATTATTCGTCAATGTAATATTTATTCAATATTTATAAACTCTTTCGTAATATGACAAACAGCAGTAGGAAGCTCGGCATTCGACGATATAGTTAAAAGAAGTTTGACCTTCGGCTGTGACGTGTGACGATGATGATACCCATCCATCATGAATCTATTTTATAATAATAATAATAATAAAAAAAATAAAAAAAAAAACCGCGTCTTTTATTTTCGATTCAAAGACATTAAGAAATTTTGTTAAAGTAAAACTATTAGTAGATGAAATTCCTTGATCGAACAATCTCTCTTTCTTTTTCCTCTCTCTCTCTCTCTTTCTCTCTCTCTCTCTAAAACCGGAGCTTAGGAGGATGCAACGAGAGCGAGATTGCGACTTATTAAATAGGTTAAAGTTGCAAACGCGATAACGATAGTAATTAGAATCGTACGTGGAGAGGTAGGGTGATAGAGAAGAGAGAGAGAGAGAAACAGAGAGAAAGAGAAAGAAAGAGAGAGAGAGAGAGATAGAGAGCAAGCATCTGCCTGTCGTTAGATTCGCAAACTGGCGCCACGTTGTCCACGAAGTCCCTGGTGACCTGGTTGGGACGTTTGTTGGGAAGAGAACGAGAGATAGATCGTTGTAAAGAGTATACAAGAGAGAGATAGATAGATAGATAGAGAAAGAGAAAAGAGAGAGAGAGAGAGCGAGAGAGAGAGAGAGAGAAAGAGAGAGAAATGGGAAGAGGAAAGAGGCGATGGTGCGAGTGAGAGAAGACAGGCGATAATGAAATCCATTACCGTGGTGGTGGTGGTCGTCGCGTCGTCGTGCCCGTCCATCGTCGTCGTTGTCGTTGTCGTTGTCGTAGTCGTAGTCGTAGTCGTAGTCGTAGTCGTAGTCGTCGTCATCGTCGTTATTATTATCGTAACATGCATATAATGCAGTATAATACGAGTCGGCGTGATCCGTGCTTAATACAGTCGTTGCACAAACTCACATTTCCGAACGTGCGATTATAAATCTTATTACGATCGAACGCGTACGGGATTTTATGGACGTAGATTTTCCATTCGTAAGTATACGTTTCTACGTACGAATGATGATGTATCTTTTTTTTCTCTCCTTCTCTCCCTCTCTCTCTCTCTCTTTCTCTCTTTCTCTCTCTCTTTATACATATATAAATATATTTATTTATATATATATATATTTATATATATCTTTCTTTCTCTTTCTCTGTGGCATGCACATATGTAAGCTTTCCCAAACACACCTGGTTATATTCAGGTCTCGTTTTTATAAAAAG
>NC_060969.1:997500-1000000 GCF_910589235.1 Vespa crabro | reverse complement strand
TCTCTCCCTCTCTTTATCGAGACATATAATTATTTTAATTATCACAATAGTAATATACCGAAGATTTGATTAGTCTTATTTCGTTATCAGTTTTGATAATTGAATCAATTACTTGAATATTATTCAGATCTCGGGTGTCAACAAAATCACATTCTTATATACTTCTTCGTCATTGAAATTATCGATTAAAAATCAATTCGATCGGATTTTTATCCTCGCAATGCTTTTGATACAAAAATTGGCAAAATCTCCATGGATTCGATATTAATCGTAAAGATTATATTAATCGTAAGGATTAATATCGAATGAAAATGATGTGAAAGAAAAGGATATGTCGACAGATGCTTGTCTCTCTCTCTCTCTCTCTCTCTCTTTCTCTCATTCTTTGAATATTCTCAAACGATTAAAGTCGATTCTTCTTTCTCTGTTCCTTTTCCTATTAGCTACGAACATGTGAGGGCACGCTCGCGCGCATATATATTCCTGTGTACGTATGTAATGCATATGTGTGTATAAGTTACGCGACGCTGCGTTATGCGATGCGAATAATATAACCCAGATTTGCGCCAATAAGCTACATCCTACGGCTTCTCTTGCACCCGCGCGCGCGCGCGCGCGCGCGCGAACGAGCGTAAGCGCACATGCACGACTGTATTGCGCTCGCGCGCGCTCCTCAACTTCGCGACTCTCGAAGGCGCTCGCGCGCACTTAGTGCGCTTGAATATAAAGTAGAAATAATAAGGCGCGCAGAGTAAATTCGACCCACTTAACGCTACTTAACGCTTACGATGAATACGTTACGTTTTGCACAACATTATATCGCAAAGCTAAGAGAGACACAAGTCTCTTCTTCTTCCTTTTCTTTTTCTTCTTCTTCTTCTGCCTCTCTACCATTTTGCATTGCGTAATCGTCTTTTCTTTTCTTTTCTTTTCTTTTCTTTTCTTTTTCTTTTCCTTTTCTTCATTTTATTCTCGTTTTTTTTCCTTCCTTTTCTTTTTTATTCCTCTTCTTCTTCTTTCCCCCAGCCCACCCTCACTTTGCTGTCGTTCATTGTTATTATTGTCTTATTTTTTTTCTTTCCTTTTTTTTTTTGCTTTTTTTTTTTTTTTTAACAACTGTTACTCATTGTTACGTTCAATGAATACGTAATAGAGTGAGCCTTCTTGGATCGAGATTAGAAATTTTGTTTATCATCGTTGTTCTCTTTTTTTTCTTTTTTTTTTTTTTTCTCGAGAAAGGGAGAAAGTCTTCCTATCCAATTTCTTTTCCCAAAGTCAGCCATCCATCCATCCATCCCACTTATCCAGAGTTAACTTCCTCACACTCTGCTTCTACTCCACTTCTATCCGCTACTTACAACTTGGCGATTCTCTTCCCTCTTCTTCTCCAAACGGTATTTCTTTTCGTTCTCCTCTCTAAAATTAGAGGTACAATGCTGCGTGTAATTTATCCGCGAGCGTTGAAAGAAACGCGTCATTCTGGTTATAAAAGAGACAATAAAGAGTATTAAAAGCGTACAGCCAACAATGCAGATTGCGAAGGCTGCAATAATACAGTAACCTTCATAACGACGACGACGACGACGACGACTACGATGATGACGAGGATGTGGAATTGGTGGTAGTGGTAGTGGTGACAGTGATGATACGGTGGGGGTGATGATGGTGGTGTTGATGGTGTTGGTGGAGGTGATGGTGGGTGATGGTTGGGAGGGGCGGTGGTTGAGAGGTGGTTTGAAGGGAGAGAGTACGTTTGCGTTCGTAAAACCAACGACGGGTGGTCGGACATAATGCACATATTATTCCTAACAGTTACCGATTTTATTATCCACGATGTGCAATTTATTTCAGTTCTCATCGCTGTATTTCTATATGGTAACATATAGAACACATACACACACACACACACACACACACACACATACACACACACATATATATATATATATACACATGTATATGCACACAAACACGCATGCATGCATGGATGCATGTATACATACATACATACATATTTATATGCATAGTAATGGTCGCGACAATTAGTCTTATTGTCGCGTGATCGTGACAGGAGGTGGTTTATTCGGAGAAAGAGGGTGGTTCAAGAGGATAAAAATATTTGTCATCGTGTGCGTTAGCGATTTCCTCGAAAACAATAAATTAAAACAAATGTTGGATATTCATGTTCTATTATAACCAAGTTATATAGTATAGAGAAAAATAACTATCCTTGGCTTGCCAACAATATAATGCGGCTTATCAATAATTTATTACGTCGTGATGCAATACTTTACTGCCAATCAATTAAGATAAGTACGACTACGATCAGAGTTTTTCGAAGGTCTCTCTCTCTCTCTCTCTCTCTCTCTCTCTCTCTCTCTCTTTTCTCTTTTCTTTTTCTCTCTAAAACTAATAGTAAATTTCGCCAGGTCGATTTCTATTTTTCTTTCTTTTCGTCTGATCGTAATTCGGTAATGGAAAATCGCATTTGTTTGTTGAA
>NC_060969.1:977500-987500 GCF_910589235.1 Vespa crabro | reverse complement strand
AACAGAGAGATGGAGAAGCCATAAGAAAATTCAATTCCTTACATATTTTAATATTTAATGTTATTCGAATTTATTGAATATAAAATGAATAAAAGATTAATACAAATGTACTTAGAATAGTCTCCTATCTATGATAATTATCTTCTATTTTCAAAATTGTTACTAACAGAACATGACATATATACACATGCCTATCTATCTATATATATATATATATATATATATATATATATATATATATATATATGCCTGCATAAAATTTCAAAGAGTCTTTTATATCCCGTATAAATAGTATGTCTTTTTTTTATGATTATTATTATTATTATTATTTACATACCACCTACATCAAACAACGTAAAGAAGATACGTAGACTTCTATTGGGTGGATGAGTAGGTTGGGGAAGAGAAGGAGGGAGAAGAAAAAATAAAGAAAAATAAGAGAAGATAGACGAATAATAATGATGTACCGTCGCCGTAGGTACAAGATTAATTTTTCAAACGAGTCTATCTTCCCACCTTATCCCCTCCCCACTCTCTCTCTCTCTCTCTCTCTCTTTCTTTCTTCGTTCGCCGTCATCGTATAAGGGGATAACGTTTAGAAAAAAATGTGTCGTCGAGTTAACGAGACAATTCCTTCGGCAAACTCTCTGGGTAATCGTGAACACCGAGATAATGAGATACAACGTCTACGTGACCTAGTAACTGGGCCTAGTAACGCTGCCGTCACTACCACCACCACCATCACCATCACCAACACCAGTACTACTACTACCACCTCCTTCACCTCCACCTCTACCATCTCCACCATACCATCACCACCGCCACTGTGCTAAGAGAAACTCGTCGAAACAAGATACACTGTATTTCAATTGTAAGGACCCAGACAATCTCTCTCTCTTTCTCTCTCTTTCTCTCTCTTTACTTCTCTCTCTCTCTCTCTTTCTCTCTCTTTACTTCTCTCTCTCTCTCTCTCTCTTTCTCTCTCTTTACTTCTCTCTCTCTCTCTTTCTCTCTCTTTACTTCTCTCTCTCTCCACTCTCTCTCTCTCTTTTTCTCTCTTTACTTCTCTCTCTCTCTGTCTCTCTCTTTCTTTCTCCCTTCCAGTATACATTTTCTCATGCCAATAAAACGTTAGATCGCACTCGTGCGATTCTCTGTCGGTATTATTCGTTCGTAGGAATATTCGATTTTCGAATCGAAGGCGAAAGCGAAATGGTTTTCCGAATTGAAATTACTACAAAGAGAGAGAGAGAGAGAGAGAGAAAGAGAGAGAGAGAGAGAGAGAGAGAATGATAGAAAAAAATCTTTCCAATCGATTGGTCTCCCTTAAGGTACAATTTGTTTCTTCTTTTTTTTTTCTTTCTTTTTTCTTCTTTTTTCTTATATTTTCTTTTGTTTTTTTTTCCTTGGATATATTCAAATGTTAACACCAGAACTTACACCTGCTTATTTTTTTATCATATCCGTCAATTAAACGATTAATTTTTAATATTGGAGACGGAGGATTTTAGGAAAGGAAACAGTTTTATCTACATATATAGTTAATTAATTTAAATTTATTTTAATTTAATGATAATAAATAAAGGAAAAAATAACAATAATAAATAAAATAAACAACCATATTCGGTCTGCATATTTTTATAATAATTATAATATCAGAAATTACATAACGATAAATTTGAAATTCATTATTTCTAAACATCTAATAGAATTTTAATGTTAAACGATCGAATGATATATACATATATATATATATATATATATATATATATATATATATATTCTACAGTGCGATCGAATGATATATATATATATATATATATATATATATATATCTTCTACAGTGCTTTATCAACAAAATTAATTAATAAAATACAGAATTTTCTCGAATGAACTAATTGGTATTTCACGTAACACATAGTGCATTTACTTTCGAAATTTTTTTAACGAAATATAAGAAATATATGAAAAATTAAGGAAGAATAGGTAGTTCTCATCCTACGTTCGCTTTCCTTTCTATTAGGGCGCAAGATGGAACTCTCCGATTATTTTCAATAGAAGGATTACGCTAGACCACGAATGCATATATACATACATAGATACGTGTATATATCCACCTTTGAACGAAAGATAGTCTGCTGTAGTAATAGCACCAGACTAGTCGTAGCAGTCGTAGTAATCGTAGTAGTAGATTAGTAATAGTAGGAGTAGGAGTAGTAGTAGTAGTAGTAGTAGTAGTAGTAGTAGTAGTGTAGTAGTCGAAGTACTAGATCCGGACATCGGAGTTCTCCTTCTTCGTGTTCTTCAGAATAGCTAGCTAGCTTCCCTCTTTGAAGTAAGAAGAAAAGTTCTTACTCGAGGAAATAATCGAAGGAAGATAATCGAACGCATAGGTAGCATTTAGCCGATCGTAAGTTAAGAGAGAACGTGAGTAATACGTTATTTTGGAAGGAGTTACACGCTCGTGACACATATTTTATGCCGTCGGAGGTGAGCATCCGCTCTTTTACGAAAAGGTTGCAACGACACCGACAACGACACCGAAAACGACGACAACACTAACAACGAAGACGACGACGATCGAGAAGACATAAATTCTTGGAGGGACGCGGAACGGTCGTGACATCGAGACGAGAGCAATGCCGGCAGCACGCGATGCGTATACTTACTACTTATACACATATCAATGTATATACATATATACGTATGATACATTATGTGTGTATGTATATATATATATATATACATATATATATATGTTAGTATGCAACGTGTGGGTGCAGGAGGATTGGTTTACGGAACATACTACGTATACCAGGAGCAGGATACACGGTATACGCATAATGCATTGCCTGCTACGAATGCTAATCTATAGGGTTTTAATAAATCTTATTCTCCGTGTGAAATACGATAATAATAATTTATAACATAAACTATAAGCCCACTGTAAACCCGTGAGCAGCAACAGCACCAGCAGCAACTGCAGTAGTATCAGCAACAGAAACAGAAACAGAACCAGAACCAAGCACCAATACCAGTACCAGTACCAGCGCACCAGCACCAGCACCAGTACCAGTACCAGTACCAACAGCACAAGTTATAACTGGTACCAACGTTAGTACGATCGTTCGTTGTTAGTTCGTTCGTTCATTCGTTCGTTCGTTCATTCGTTCGTTGGTTCGTTGATTCGTTCGTTCGTTCGTTCTCTCGGGTATACGCTTACTGCTTGGTCTAACTGCCTACGCTCTTGCCCCTCTTCTCTTCTCTCTCTCTCTCTCTCTCCTTCCCTCCTTTCATCTCGCTCTATCACGCTTACGCTTTCTATACTTGTTCTCTCTTTCTTGTATTCGTTCGTTCGTTCCTTCCTTCCTA
Source organism: Vespa crabro (assembly GCF_910589235.1). Taxonomy (NCBI): domain Eukaryota; kingdom Metazoa; phylum Arthropoda; class Insecta; order Hymenoptera; family Vespidae; genus Vespa; species Vespa crabro. Next base: position 984,128 of record NC_060969.1, on the reverse strand, counting down.
CTCTCTCTCTCTCTCTCTCTCCTTCTTTCTCTCTCTCCCTCCCTCTCTCTCTCTCTCTCTCTCTCACACACTCGCGAGAAACGCGCGAGTGTACGTCTTTAAATAAACTTTTATTTATACGACCAGTCGTCGAGATGAATTTGCGCGATTCCTATCGTACATCGCCGGATATGCAGCATGGATTCGAGAGAGTCTCTCTCTCTCTCTCTCTCTCTTTCTTTCTCTCTTTCTCTTTCTCTTTCTCTCTCTTGCACCATCCAAATGGATTCTACGAAGTCACTGACCGTTATCTCTACGTTTTCGAGATGCCTTCGTGTTCTTCTCCTTACTTAGACGCCACCTTGTCTCTTTTACTACTGGGATAATCCTAAATAATGCCTTTTTCGAAACAATATATATATAATATATATACATATATATATATATATATATATTTTTCTTTTTCTCTTTTAAACTGATCCGGTCAACAGGAGACGACTATCGCTTCTCTAATAGTAAGTTTATGAAATCCTTACACGACCGTAATTCGCTCGCGGAGAATGGACACTTTTACTTTATTAATTTCTTTAGATAGATCCCGTGACTCTTACGTGGACTCGTATTAAATTATACAGAGCACTCCGCCGCTCCCGCGCGCGCGGATAGTTGCTTGATAATTCGAACCGGAGGGTATACCGTCTCACTCTCTCTCTCTCTCCCCCCTTCCTTCCTCCCTCCCTTCCTACCTATCTAACTCCTCTCTCTCTCTCTCTCTCTCTCTCTCTTTCTTTCTCTCTCTCTCCTTTCTCTCTCTCTCTCTCTCTCTCTCTCTCTCTTTCTCTCTCTCCTTCTCTCAGAATTGCATCGTTGTATGGTTGTATTGCGTTCTGTTCTGTTGTGTCGTGTCGTGTTGTGTCGTGTTGTGTTATGTTGTGTTGTTTTATTTTGTGTTGTTATGTTATGTTATGTTGTGTTGTGTGTCGTTGCGCTTGTCCGTAAAGGCTGTTGCTGCCGTTCGACTCGAATCGACTCGACTCGAGTCGACTCGAGTCGACTCAAGTCGACTTCGGATAATACGCGGGACTCCCGCCGTACACATATATGTACATATACGTATGTATAATACGTACGTATAGAAGGCGATTGCTCATAAATTTCAATAAAATAGTTTGCGCTCGCGCGAGCTCGCTCATGCACATATAACCACGTACTAGGTACATATGGATGCATACACATACATACAGACACACATATACATAATATATGTATATGAATGTACTTATACTTTAGTTGTATACTCGGCCCGTGGCAGCATGACCGACGGAGGAGGGAGAGGAGCTGTGTGCATCGAGAGAGAGACAGAGACAGAGAGAGAAAGAGAGAGAGAGAGAGAGAGAGAGAGAGAGCGAGAGAGAAGGGGGGTGGTGGAGGCAGCGAGTACGTTCGACACGACTCATATACGTTCATTACGAATGCATACGAGCACGTTAGATTGTACGTTAGTGCCTTGTAATAAAATATTGTAATGGTGGCCTACTTCTGCGCCACGCTGTAGTCGCCGTATAATATCTCCCGCTGCATACTTACTACGGCGTTATTTATTCTGTGCCGTGCACAATGGCGGCGGTCTCTGCCGGCTCATGTACGGGGTGTGCCACCGCGAAAAGGAGATTCTTCTTCTTCTATCCTCGTTTAGCATCATCTCGTTCTATACTGATCCTGAATCGATATGAAATTTCTTTTTTTCACCTTTCTCCTGTCTTCCCTTTTTTTTTATTCCTAAATTTTTCCTTCGTTTACTTTCTCAATTTATTTTTCCATTATTATTTTTTTTATTTTATTGTTATTATTATTACTATAATTATATTCTTTTCTTTTTTTTTTTCTTTTCTTTAAATTAATTTTCGTTCCTTTTTTAATTATATTTAAGACGACTTGTTGTTATACGTGTTAATTGCGCGTAAAAATGTGTACGTGAGGATGACGAGGAGAAGAGACGGTGATTGAATTCATCACGAGGAAATCTCTCTCTCTCTCTCTCTCTCTCTCTCGCTCTCTCTCTCTCTCTGTCTGTCTGTCTATTTCCCTGCCACCCTCTCTTTCTCGATGTCATCGAGAGTAGTTGTAATCACGGATATACGCGATTCCCGAGACACTTGATTAATGACTCATTATCTGTGCTTTTTCACGTCATCGCTTAGGGACAATAACGTTCATCGTGAATGATAAAGACTCGTCGATAGCCTTCGCTACTACTTTTTTTCCCTCTCTTATATTATCAAACAGTATGTGAGTATGTGTGTGTGTGTGTGCGCGCGCGCGTGTGTGTGTGTGTGAAAGAGATAGAAAGAGAGAAAGAGAGAGAGAGAGAAAAGAAAGAAGGAAAAGAAACGTATAAGTACATACCTAATTAAGTGTTCTATTATTCGTTTCGAGAAGAAAAAAGAAAAAAGAAAAAGGAAAAAAGGAAAAAGGGAAAAAGAAGTTAGTACGGACGAGATTAAAATCTGATTTGAGATTTTCAAAGATCGCGTACGTCACAACTCGGAAATCGATCGATTGCACTACGATAGAAAGAAATAGCATGACATCGAGTTGAGAGGGGAGAGAAAGAAGTCGTAGCGCTTCACGATATACGAAGCTCAGAGTTGGCCACGTGTGTTCAGGCATCTGGATGTATGTATAGAGTGTGTCTCATAAATCTCACGTCGATACGTTAAAGAGACAGAAAAGAAGAGACAGATACAGAGTGAGAGAGAAAGAGAGAGAGAGAGAGAGAGAGAGAGAGAGAGAGAGAAAGATAGTAAAGAAACTAGAAAAGAAATGATCATGACGTTGTAATTATAATTACACCCTCCCATTGTTCTTCTCTTTTCTTTTCCACCCTTCTCATTCTCTCTTTCTGTCTCTCTCTTTTTTCTTTTTTTTTTTTTTTGTATATTCTCCGAACGAACATGAAGGTGTCTAATGTGTACGCGTATGTACATAACCCCGTAACGTCCATCGGCATGCTTTCTCGGTGCTAAAACGCAAGCGCATAATTTATTGCACTTTTAGCATCCATAGAGTGTACTATGTATGTTCGTCACACTATGACTCTCTCTCTCTCTCTCTCTCTCTCTCTCTCTCTCTCTCTCTTTCTTTCTGTGTCTTTCTTTGTACAATCTCTCTCGTTCTCTCTCTCTCTCTCTCATTCTCTCTCTCATTCTTTCTCTCTTTCTCTCATTCTCTCTCTCATTCTTTCTCTCTCTCTCTCTCTCTTTCTCTTTCTATTCGTCCATAAGACTGTCGTCCCTTCTTTTAGTTCCCACTTTAATCGAGCGCACGATCGATTTCGCGGCTGGCTTTCTTTTCCCGCCGCGACTCCATTGACACTCCTCCGGCGTTCCTCCAACATCTACTCCTCCAGTTTTCTCTTCTGTTTTCACAACTTTTTATCAAACTGAGAAAACGCGTCCGACGATTAGAAAACAATCCCCATTAACGACAAAATCGTCAATCGACTACTTTTAAAAGCCCGTATACCGTGCATCGTTTATATTTAATAAAAAAAAAAAAAAAAAAAAAAATTAAAGAAAAAGAATGAAAAAAAGAAATAAGCAAATAAAATCAAATGACAACGTACATTGATTAACAGTGCCTGGACCTTTAGGATGCTGTTTCGTTAAAAAGGAATAGAAAAAAAAAATGGGAAACAAAAATAAATAAATGAACGAAACAAAGGAAGAAAGAAAGAAGGGAAAAAAGAAAGAAAGAAAGAAACGGGATCGATTCGATGAAATGATTGGTAAATACATTTGAGACACCCTATAGTAGGAAGAAGCGAGTAGGTGTTCCACACGGCGCAGTATGGCGGATATTTTATTTGTATATCATTATACATCGGCCTCGTCCTTTCCTCTCTCACCCTCGGAACCATCCTTCTCCTTCTCCTCCTCCTCCTCCACCTCTTCCTCCTCCAACTTTCCCTCTTCTTCTCCTCTCCTATCTCCTTCCATCGAGTTATTCTTTCTCTCCCCTTTACATACCACCGCTTTCGCTCGCGGCGCATTTATTTCACTTTCCTGTTAAACAATCGTACGACCATCTCTTTCCCTTCCTTCTCATCCTCCTCCTTCTCCTCCTTTTCCTCCTCCACCTTCTCCTCTTCCTCCTCCACCTTCTCCTCTTCTTCTTCTTCTTCCTCCTTATTCTCTTTATTCTCTCTCTCTCTCTCTTTCACTCTCTCTCTCTTTCTTTCTTTCTTTCTTTCTCTTTCTCTTTTTTTCTATCTTTCTATCTATCTTTTTCCTTCTTTATTCTCCTTCGTCGATCTCAGAGATATCAGAGACGAGCCCATTTTCGCCAGCAGCACGATTTTATCTTCAGTTAGTCTTCTCTCTCTTTCTCTCTCTCTCTCTCTCTCTCTCTCTCTCTCTCTCTCTCTCTCTCTCTCTCTCTCTCTCTGTTTCTCTCTTACTCATTCTCAGTTACCGTTAAAACGTTAAACGAGTCTCGAAATTATTATTGCCCATCGCAAGTTATAATTACTTTTTCTTAACTAAACAAGATCGATCGAATCTCACCCCTCACGCGTCTCTTACTTATTGTATATAATCAATCTATGGTATAAAAAAAAAAAAAAAAAAAAAAAAAAAACACGATCTCATCGTCATCCCCCATCGTGTTTTATTATCTTTTCGGTATGGATCCCGATCAATGATATGATCTCTCTCTTTCTCTCTCTCTCTCTCTCTATCTCTCTCTCTCTCTCTCTCTCTCTGTCATTCTCATATATATTTTCTAATTAACATTGGACGTAGTTACATTGTACGAACGTAATACGGTTTATGAATTTTTACGTTTATCGAGAAAATTTATACGATAAACGAATATGATCGGCCATATTAGATTCTACAAACTCTTTATTAAAATCGTGGGTGTTTTAAAGTCAAAATGGCTATCGAATTTTAGCATCGATGAATACATTGTCTCTTGTGAGTTGGGAGAAACGAGGGCAGCATCCGCGCGCGCTTAATTTCAGCCTAAACTGAGCGAAATTAAGAAAACTAAAAGAAGAAGAAGAAGAAGAAAAAGTAAAAGAGGAAGTGTTGTGTGTCTGTGTGTGTGTGTGTGTGTGAGTGACAGTGAGAGAAAGAGAAAGAGAGAGAAGGAGAGAGGAAGTGATAAGATAGAAGGCGGAATAGTGATGGAAGAAAGAAAAGCTGAGACTCGTCTCGTATTCACGCTTGCATCGTCGACTCTTACCGAGTGTGTATGCTCACTGAAATTCTCCCCACCAAGCATTCCCCATCCCGCACTCACCCCCTTCTCTTTGCCCTCTTCACTGTATTCTAGTAGCTACGTTACACTCTATTTCTCTCTCTCTTTATTTCTTCTTCTCCGTTTGTTTCTGTCTCTTTCTATTCGTGTATATCTCTCTCACTCTCTCTCTCTCTCTCTTTCTTTTCTAACTTCTCTCTCATGTCCGAAGTATTATCCGGATGTCGGACATCTATCTTAATTTTTTTTTTATGAACATTCCTTCTTGCATTGTTCAAAGGCACTTAACTGTCCACGAGAGGAATCGGAATCTCTCTCTCTCTTTCTCTCTCTTTCTCTATTTTTCGCGAAAGATTTTCTTTTTTCTTTTTCAAATACGAATAAGAAACTTCTCCGTACTCTAAGAATTAATCTAGAATACTATAGAATGTTTATAAAACAGTCATAATTTCTTTTTTTTTTTATTGGATCGTAATCAAAGGAATAAAAATGTATAATAACGATAATGATACTATTACTACTACTACTACTACTACTATTAATAATAATAATAATAATAATAATAATAATATACTTATAAGAAAAACGAGTGGTAAAGGCAATGAGAATAAGAAAAAGAGGAAATACGAAAACAAAGTAGGTGAGAGAGAGAGAGAGAGAGGTCGGCTTCGTTTGACGATAAGGATTGGGAAGGACGCGTGGAAGGAGTGTGAAATGAATTAAAAAAAAGAAAGCAAAAGAAAACAAAAAAAAAAGGAAAGAAAGAAAGAAAGAGAGGAAAGAAGTAGAAAAAGAAGGAGAGAAAAAAAAAGATAAAAAAGGGAGCTGAGAGTGGACGATAGGTGTGGTGCGCGTGCGAACTTTGATTCCTTTCAGTCGCCCGTGGAAACTTTTACGCGTTCCGAGAAGGTTCAAGTATCGCTTTGTCGAAACGGCCGGGCGGCTTCCCGCAAAGGTAGAAAAAAAAACCGAGAGAGAAAAAGAGAGAAAGAGAGAGAGAACACGTGGAGTCTGCGTGGTACGAAAGGGAGAAAGAGAGAACACGTGGACCTCTAGTATAAAGGAAGAAAAAGTGAGAAAAAGAGAGAGAGAGAGAAACGGAGAATTAGTACGACGAGCCAGAAGAAAGAGAGAGAGAGAGAGAGAGAGAGAGAGAGAGAGAGAGAGAGAAAGATCTCAGGGGAAAAAGGCAAGACGGCGCGAAAAGTGTACGCGTGCACGCGCTTTACGAGTAATTTCGTATTAAGGCCGCTTCGTGGTGTACGTCTCTCGTTGGAAAGCCAGTCAGAGGGAGTATTCGTGAGGGCAATGCACTCTGGAATGCACCGCTCCGGCCGGCCGCAATACGATGTAATATTATATATTTTATCGCTTTATTTATTCTAAC
>NC_060969.1:970000-972500 GCF_910589235.1 Vespa crabro | reverse complement strand
TATCCACGAGGTGTACCATCGCTACCTTTTATATATACAATGTGTTGTATATAAACGATAGTGGCACACGGTGATACGGCAATGCGGTGAGTGTACGTCGCGTAAGAAGTCGTGGCACCTTACTCTCTCTCTCTCTCACACACACACACACACACATACTCTATACTAACTTTACTCCTTTGCCGACTCGCTCAGAGGATTTACCGTATTTACGAGAGTAGAACGGGCGAGCGCGCGCGCGCGCACATCGGCTACGGGTGTGGCAAGAACGACTTCGCGAATAATAATTACCGCTGCGTTATTACTTCGAAGAGATTCTCTCTCTCTCTCTCTCTCTCTCTCTCTCAATCTATTTCTATCTCTTTCTTTCTCATTCTTTATCTTTCTCTCTTTCTCTTTCCTTTTTTTTCTTATTTTTGTTTTTGTTTTCTTTTCCCTTTTTTTTTTCACACGCGCGAGAACTCACTTTGACGTTACTCGAGAAAATTTGTATGCCTTAAGCGGACATCGACGTCGTTGGTGGTGATGGCGATGGTTGTAATGGTGGGATGATGATGGTGATGGTGACGTTGGTGGTAATGGTGGTGGCGATCGTTCGATTCTAACGTGAGAAATTCTAAGCGAGAGAATTTCTTGGCGAAAATTCGAAAGAAACTTATCTTTTCTTTTTTTCTCTCTTTTTTACTTCTTTTTTTTTTTTCGATTATCTTCTCGCAGATCCGTCCTTCGTTAAATGACGATTACGTTGCGCGTATGAAAAAATTTCTTTTTTTTTCTTTTATTTTAATGTTTTTTTTTTTTTCTTTTTGTCTTGTTTTTTTTCCCCCTTTATATTTCTTACCTTTCTTCAGATTTCTAACGCCGCTTTTCAAACGAGGACTAATTTATTTATTTATTTATTTATTTATTTATTTATTTATTTATTTATTTATTTATTTATTTATTTATTTATTTATTTATTTATTTATTTATTTATTTATTTATTTATTTATTTATTTTTTCTCTTTTCATTTTCAAGACTTAAATGGAAAGCGCATCATTTATCTTTTTAATTTCATTATTCCTTTCTTTTTCTTAGTTTCGTTAGATTCGGCTCGGCTCGGCTCGGCTCGTAATAACCGGCGCCGAGTATACGGAGGAACTCCGCTATAAATATCGTATAGTAAACACCGAGAGCAGAGATAAGAGAGAGCGTGAAAACTTCGGCTATAATAAAATACAGATAAGTGCGCGAACAAATAGCCCGAACTGTACGGGATTTAACCGGTAGAAAGAGAGAGAGAGAGAGAGAGAGAGAGAATGCTTGAATTGGTAAGGCAAAGAGGGAGAAGGGAGGAGGGGTAGCAAGCGAGGCAGAAATAATAGTTGAAATTACAGGCTCGCGGTTCGTTTCGTGCCACGGAAAAGAAAGCGAAGAGAGAAGAAAAGAAAAGGAAGGAGTGAGAGAGCACTGGGAGGAAAGGGAGTAACAGCGATGGTAGAAGGGATGGAGCAAAGAGGTGTCTAGGGGGAAGAAAAGGAAAGAAGATAGCGACTTTTCCTTTTTTTTATTTCGCATAATTTTTGTTTATGATATTCCAATTTTCCTTTCTTTCTCCAACGAAATAATGCGTTCAATTAAATCGGGATGGGTGGGTGGATGGTTGGCTGGTTGAGGTGGGGGTAGGGTAGCGTGAAATTATTTTTTTTCTTTTCCTTTTTCTTTTCTTTTTTCTTTTTTGTTTTATTTTGTTTTGTTCTTCTTCTTTTTCTCCTTTTACATGTTACATATACGCTTTATCGTTTATCATAGACACGGGTGAATTTAAATAATTAAAGAATCTGCGAAATCGAAGGGAAACGGAGCAAATGGGTAACTTAATATTTTAATTTCTATCATCGATTTTTATGTCGAGTTAAATCGACGAATGAATTATTACGAGAGTTCATAAAATAATAATGTAAAGAGATAGACAGATAAATAGATAAATAGATAGATAATCTAGTAACAAAATAACGATTCTTCTTTAATAGAATAAACGAAAGTAATATTTATGTATTCGTACATGTATACACATATCATATTTGTGTGTGTGTGTGTGTGTATGTGTAGGCATATATCCACAGAAGAAAAACAAAAGCAAAAAAAAAAATAGTGAAAACAAATTAAAAAAAAAAAAAAAGAAAAAAAAACGGAAAGAAAAGCGAAAAAAAAAATTGAAATAGAAATAAAAAATGAAACTCTAATGTTACCGCAATGGCAAGAGAGGGGAGGGGGAGTATACTAACGAATATCACGGTCTCTTTCCACGGCCATAGTTGAATGCATTGCTCGGCACCGCTAATAATTTAATTTAAACGCTCCGCTCTCTTTTTTAAATTCGCATAATGAAACGTTTAAATTTGACGTTAGCGATATGAACGCGAGTTTGAGGCATGCGCGTGTTTCACTTTTGCGCGGATTTATCATTGCGCAGTAGTAAGATTCTAGTGGGATTAACAGTGAAAACGAATTGCTGCG
>NC_060969.1:962500-965000 GCF_910589235.1 Vespa crabro | reverse complement strand
GATTTTATTTTATTCTATTTTATTTGTTCATTTATTTATTTATTTATTTATTTATTTATTTATTTATTTATTTATTTACTTAACGTTAACAATCTTTTTCGATAGAGGACATTGGAAAATTAATTCCTGTTCTGTTTTACTGCCGATAACAATCCCTTTCCAAGGACAAAAGTAGATTCGTTGTTTCTCTCGAAGCTTATAGTTTAGAAATAGAGAACTTTTCAAGAAGTGTTTAAGAAGTTGGTCCGGTGACGGTGTAATACGGTTGGTAGACTGGAGTGAGAGAGAGATAGTAAGAGAAAGAGAAAGAGAGAGAGAGAGAGAGAGAGAGAGAGAGAGAGAAGTTGATAGTAGGGTAAAAAGGGGTTGGATGGGTGTAGGGTGGTGGAAGCGAGGGCGTTTTGTAATTTCTATAATTTAAAGTCCGCGGCAGCTGGCGTGGCTCGTAATTACTCTGACCCGGAGGAACGCGTGAGCCTGCGTGTTTACTTTTAATTCCTTCTACTGGAACAGCCGCCATCGTCACCGCCACCGTTTCAGCCACTCCTCGATTCAACACAATATCAAACGAAGTTCTCTCTCTCTCTCTTTTTCTCTTTCTTTCTCTCTCTTGAAAAGAGGAGAGGGAGAGTGAATTTAACAACGAGCGGCTGGCTCTCCTCAGAAAAAAGAAGAATTTCTCGCCAACTTTTTAAACCTCCGACGTGCCTTCTCTCTCTCTCTCTCTTTTTCTCTCTTTTTTCCCTCTCTCTTTCTCTCTCTATCTCACTCTGTTTCTTTTTCTTTTTCTTTTTTTTTTTTTACATCTTTTTCGACTTTTCAACGCAAGCTCAATGACGATAAGAAACATTTTAAGAAATTAGTCTTTTTTACATCGTTTCTTTTTCTGTTATTTTTTATTCTTTTCTCTCCCTCTCTCTCTCTTTCTCTCTCTCTCTCTCTCTCTCTCTCTCTCTTTCTCTCTTTTCCTTTTTATCTTTATAGGATTATCATCATCGTCATCACGTATGAAATTATTGAAAAAATGACGTAAAAATGGATAATCGCGCGCGCCAGTTTGAAATCTCGTAACGATTCATTACTCTCTTCGTTCTCTTTCGTTATTTATTTCACTTCGCTATATTTCGTTTTTTATTTAACTTAATTTAATTTAATTGAATTGAATTTTTGTTTAATTTTATTTTCCCTGTCCTTCCTTTCTTCTCTCCACCTCCTCCTCCTCCTCATCTTCCTCCTCCTCCTCCTCATCTTCCTCCTCCTCCTCCTCATCTTCCTCCTCCTCCTTCTTCTTCTGCTCCCGCGACCAGAACAACCGCGCCTCGGCTCGTTTCTACGACTCGTTGAAAAATCGTCCGTCGTAAACGGGAACAGCGGTTTTATTGTTCCCGGCCAGACAATGCCCGGGAATATTATAAAAACTTTCCGACGGAATATATTAATGTTAACTCATCGCTTTACCGTTAGGCAAACTTTTCGGTCGAGCACGCTCGGCCGTCTTTGTCTCTTCCTCTACCTTCCTCTACCTACCTCCTCAGTTCCTCATCGTGATACCTCTTTGCAAAAGAGAAACGATTCTCGACTAGCAAGAAAGAAGAAATGCTTACGCGATATTTATATAAACATAGATACATACATACATGCATACATATTATATGTACATATACAGGACCACTGCAATGTATAAACAGAGAGAGATATACTAAAAGTTTCTTTCGATTCGTCGCGTTGTTCCTCCATCATCGAGAAAAGAGAATTTCCGATTGTCGTCGTCAGGGAAAATAAGAAGGAAATACGAAAAGATCATCGTGAACACAAAGAGAACACAACCGAGGAGAAACGGAGACAACTATATATTGAAAAAATGACAGAATGAGAGAGAGAGGAAGATAAAGAGAGAGAGAGAGAGAAAAATCCCACTCTCTTTGTCTCCCTCCGTCTCTCTCTCTTTCTCTTTTTCCCTGGCGTTCGAGCACGATTATAGATATTTTGCAATTGACCGATGATTTAGGTAGGTAATTATATTCGCCACGAAGTGGGATTGCTCGTGCAGCAAACAATTAATTGCGAACGAATGCCGGGGACCGGTCGGCGGAATATTACTGCGCTTATTTTTCATCCGGAGAACGAACGCGCGCGCTCGAGAGAGAGAGAGAGAGAGAGAGAGAGAGAGAGAGAGAGAGAGCGAGAGAGATAGAGAAAGAGAAAAAGAGCGAACGAGGAGAGAGACGAGGCACGCATTTCGCGCCTGTTTTTAATATTACACCGAGCTCACGAATGTTTTCCACCTCTTCCAGCATCCCCTCGACACACCCCCTCCCTCTATCTCCTCACGTACAGGGAGCGGAGTATCGCGTTCGTAACGAATTTACGATATTAATTTGGCGTACCGCCTTGGCGATTTATTATCTACGCGGTGTCCGGGGAAAAAACGAGGGGCCCGATATGTACCAACTACTCCTCCGCGCGAGCAGGATGTAGAGGAGGAGGAGGAGGAAGAGGA
>NC_060969.1:945000-950000 GCF_910589235.1 Vespa crabro | reverse complement strand
TAACCCCTTTGAGATCTGATCGTATGGGACTCGTTTGCCAATGTCGCCCTCGTGCCGTCGTATCCCTGTAGCGTGTCGTGTCTCGGCGACGTGGCCTGTGTCGCTCGTGTTAGCGGTATCGATGATCTTCTTGTCGTTACTGTAATTTATTTTAACCGTACGCGAAACGAACGTGCAATGGACTTGCGCGCGCGTCCATATCCACTCGCGAGCTTGCGCGCGCCCGCGCTCGCGCTTTCCGAACGGACACTTAAATAAATAATCGTAGAGCGCGCGTGCTTTAACCCTCTCTCTCTCTCTCTCTCTCTCTCTCTCTCTCTCTCTCTCTCTCTCTCTCTCTCTCTCTCTCTCTCTCTCTCTCTCTCTCTCTCTCTCTCTCTGTCTCTCTGTTCTATAACGACGTTATACGACCCGTGTATCGGAGCTGCGATTAATTTTTCAATGTACGATCGATCTCGAGATTGTCGGGAAAAAAATTTTTTCCTCTTCTTTTTTCTTCTTCTTTTATCTTTTTCTTTCTTACTCTCTCTCTCTCTCTTTCTCTTTCTCTCTATCTCAGTTTCTCTCTCTCTCTCTCTCTCTCTCAGTTACTCTCTCTCTCTCTCTCTCTTTCTCTATCTCCTTTTTTATTTTCTTGTAAAAAGAAGAACACACTCAGTCGAAATCGAAATCGAAATCGAGCTTCGCATAATACATAATAATTATTCTTTCTTTCTCTCTCTCTCTTTATTATTTTCCTTTTTCTTTTTCTCTCCTTCTTTTTTCTTTCCTTTTCGTTCTCGATCGTTAAGATCTACGAGAAATAAGCAAGCACAAGCACCGTGTAAACGAGGTGTCCGTTGACGCGTTAACATCTTTTTCTAATCGTTTTATCGTCCGAGCGTTATCGATCATTTTCTTTTCTCTATATAGATACATCTAACCTAAGTACTTACCTCTACGGCTTCCACGGAAATCGATCGTAAGGAATAAAGTAAAGGAAATATGAGAAAGCTATGCGTGAACATCTGTTCAAAATGTTTCTTAAACGACGAAGAAAATTATGAATTATGCGATAATATCATCGATCCATCATCATCGTCATCATCGTCATTTGTTTACGTCTGTAACATCGAAAAAAGAGGGGAACAAATATATATATATATAATTTTTTTTTCTCTTATTAATGCGTTAAATTCAAAATCAAATTTGCGATCGTTAATCAATTTTATAAACTTTATTTAACTCCTGGCACTATAATTATTTTCTTAATTTCTTCTCGGTCACAACCTTTTGATGCGATTTCTTCTTTTTTTCTTTTTTTCTTTTTTCTTTTTTTTTTTTTTTTCTTTTTTCTTTCCTACTTTTGATACCTCATGCATACGTGTACATATATCCAGATAGTTGGATACACACGCATAAGCGCGCGCGCGCGCGCGCACACACACACACACACATATTTCAAAAGCAATTTTTAAATAAAACAAATCAGTAGGAGACCGTTCTATTAACTAAATTGAAGTGTCACGTCAGAATTGTGAATCGAGAAGTTTTCTAAGGCAAAAGATATTGTTGTCACGTCCGACACGATGGACACCACCCTCACAATTGCAAAGAGTTAAATCTCATAAGTACAATACAGTAGTATCCAATAAGAATTAAGTCTAATGTAAAAAGCATGATAATATCATCTCTCTTTTGTCCTCCCTTTCTCCTCTCGTCAGTTATATATCTTTTATCTATTAAAATGATTAAAAGTTATGAAGACAAATATATCGATTTATGCAAGATCGTTTCAACGTGTTAATCATCGATCTTTCCCTCCCTCCCTCCCTTCCTCCCTTATTCCCTCTCTCTTTCTCTCTCTTTCTCTTTCTGTCTCTCTATCTGTCTGTCTATCTATCTATCTATCTTTTTCCATCACGCATATATACATTATACGTATGTATACATATCAATCTAATTAAACGAGCGAATAATAAAATTATCGTATCTAATCGATAATAATAGAAACATCTCGATTCCCGTTGATCGTCGTCTTCTGTTAACCCCGATAAAATAGATTGATCGAATTACCAAATCTCTCCTATTTCACTAATCTCTTTCCACTCTCTGTCTCTTTTTCATAGCATTCCTAGCAGGCAACCGACGAGATCGTCCTTTATCGTAAACGCTCCTGTTTGTCATTCAGGGGGTCGACCGTTGTTGTTGTTGTTGTTGTTGTTGTTATCATCGTAGTCGCCGTCATCGTCGTCGTCGTCATCGTCGTCGTCGTCATCGTGTTGTTGTTGTTCTCTCCATGTTGCTTCCTCTCACCGTTTCTCTCTCTCTCTCTTTCTCTCTTTCTCTCTTTCTCTCGGCACATCGTTGCGGCACGTCGTTGCCGAGGTCATTGTCGGCGAAGCACGAAACGCGAACGATAAAACCGAAATCGGCTTCGAGTCGACCGATCGCGCTCGCTCACCGAAGCAATTTCCACCGATATCCTCTCTCTCTCTCTCTCTCTCTCTCTCTCTCTCTCCCCCTCTCTCTCTCCCTCTCTCTCTTTCTCACACACTCATCCGTGTCGTTTCATTCGCGTTTACGAATCGTCCATTCTCTGTCTGTCTGTCTGTCTGTCTTCCTTTCTCTCTCTCTCTCTCTCTCTCTCTCTCTCTCTCTCTCTCTCTCTCTCTCTCTCTCTCTCTCTTCCACTTTAAAAGGCTAGGCCGAGCACGCTTCGATCGATAGATTCACTCTCGCGTGTTTGCCGGCGCATTAAGCGTCGTTTTGTTTAAGTACGCGGGATCGTTCTGTCCGTTCTACGGTCCTTCGTCGTCCTGTCGAAACGAATAGTTCTCTCTCACTCTCTCATTCTCTCTCTCTCTTTCTCTCTCATTCTCTCTCATTCTCGTTCTAGCTATCGTTCTATCTCTCTCGCAACTACGAGCTCGATCATGCTCCGCGATTCGACAATGTAATCGTGTAATTTCTTGATCGAACGCATCGCCCAACGTTAAGGGCTTATCAAGGACCTTCGCCAGAGATAGACAAAGAGAGGGAGAGAAATAGAGAGACTAAGGGAGAAATAGAGTGTATGTGAGAGAGAGGGAGCGAGAGAGAGAGAGAGAGAGAGAGAGAGAGAGACAGAATCGATCTCCTCGCATTATCGGCCAAGCGATATTTGCATTCCACTTATACTAGCACGCGCGTTGGCGTAACGCAAACGTCGCTCTCTTCTGCTACTTGAAATACGCTCCGTGTATTTATATGTCCCTGATGTTGTAATTATGTAAGCCTTTAAGTACAATAATATATACATATACATATACATATATATATATATTCATATATAAATGTATGTGTGCATGTACGTACGCATCCATGTATGTGTGTATGTATATAACTATATATGTATGTATGTATGTAATAGGTGGGACGATCTATCATGTACGACAATCGATGGTCGTTTTCGTTTGATGGGACGATTCGTCTGTTTTTCTTATCATTCGAAAAAAAAAAGGAAAACTGTGCTTCTCGTTGGAAAATGAACTTGAGCGGTATCCTCCAAGTGTCCCTGTATGTTATTCGTCCGTTGATACACGATAGAGAAGTTCGCGCAAAAAGAATAGAAAATAAAGATAGATATTCATTCGTATAATATTTTATGATCGTGGTTATGGAAAAGAAGAAGAAAGAACGAAAGAAATATTTCGAAAATCATCTTTCTCATTTCGATATTTCATATACCTATATCC
Organism: Vespa crabro; assembly: GCF_910589235.1. Classification (NCBI taxonomy): domain Eukaryota; kingdom Metazoa; phylum Arthropoda; class Insecta; order Hymenoptera; family Vespidae; genus Vespa; species Vespa crabro. The sequence goes on along the minus strand of NC_060969.1, from coordinate 946,284 downwards.
ATTGAAATTTATCTATCGACTATGCGATAAAACGGATACATATGTATGTAGGTATATGAAAATCTATTTCTCGTCGTAGGAAAATGTATCGAGGTGTACGAAATGTCAGACGTTGACCTTACAACGATGGTTGGAAAGGAGAAAGAATTTCGAAAGAAGTTGATAACTCGTGACACAAATAAAATGAATCAAACAAAAATATCTTTATATATATATATATATATATATATATATTTATCTTACACATGTAAAATATATATATATATTTACATTTACTATATACTATTATATACATATATGATAGTAGCGTGTACATAAAGAAGCGTGTTTCGTAAAGCTCGTGCTTTTGCACGCAGTCTGTCGAGCAAGTAGGCATGCAGGCAGTTAGCAGGCAGGTTGGCTGGCTGGTTGTCTGGTTGGTTGGTTGGTTGGCTGGTTGGCTGGTTGGCAGGCAAGCAAGCAAGCAAGCAAGCAGGCAAGCAAGCAAGCAAGCAAGCAAGCAAGCAAGCAAGCAAGCAGGCGATGCAGCTTACGGGTTATTCAAATGAACGGTAAAAATCATCCATAACCGAGGGTGGAAGGCACCCTGGTATTGGATATATTTAAATGGGTTTAATGCCCCGACCGTACCCTCGACCGACTCCTCCGGCAAAAGCCCCTTTTCCCCCTTCCTCATTCTCTTCTTCCTCCTCACCGCAAACCGTGGCCTCGTGCTTCGAGGGTTAAACTACGCCGTCGATAAAAAGCAAGTACGGCTACTGAGAGTAAAAGAAAGAAAGAGAGAGAGAGAGAGAGAGAGAGAGAGAGAGAGAGAGAGAGAGAGAGAGAAGATAGTGGCGGGGGAGGAAAGAACGAGTGGCGAGACGGAAAGATAGAAGAGAAAAGCGAGAAAAGGAGAGAGTCTCGAGAGTCGGTGTCATTTTCATTCTTCCTCTCTCCACCTCCTTTTCCTCATCCTCCTCATCCTCCTCATCCTCCTTTCCTTTCGCTCTTCTCCGTCACCTTTTTTTTCACTTCTTTTTTTTCTTTCTTTCTTTCTTTCTTTTTTCTCCTTTTCTTCCTCTCTTCCATGCCGGGGTTCCGCTCTCAACAATTAGGTATATCTCGGCCCATCCTCGACATTGTTTTCGCGGCATCTCGAGTGAGCTTTTCGCTCGAGATTCTTTTCCGCGTGACGACGAACTCGCATATCTTTTTTTTTCTCTCTCTCTCTCTCTTTCTCTCTCTCCCTCTTTTTCTGTTTCTCTCTTTCTCTCTTTCCTTTACCTTTTCTATCCGTTTTTC
>NC_060969.1:902500-917500 GCF_910589235.1 Vespa crabro | reverse complement strand
TATTCAAATCATTCACGTGTTAGATATTTATATGTCACGTTGTTTATTAATATAATAGATCTATCGATAAATCTTTTACACTGAGATAATTTTCTTAGACTTTTTTCTCCGAAAGGACGAGTTCATTTAATCGCAGCTTTCAATTATTAATATTAACTCTTATCAGTTCAATTGTCAATAATGTTATTAACTATATACGTTATGTGTCTTATTTATTTTTCTTTCTTTTCTTTCTTTTCTTTTTTATTTATTTATTTATTTATGTATCGTGTTACCAGTCTACGTAACGTTTATAAACACTTTTACCGACGAAGGACAACTACGATATCTTATAAAAAATTATGTTAACGTCTCTACCCTTGATACGTGAAAAATTTATACAAATTTCTTTTTGCTCGGAGAGGAACCGTAGTGTATATGATATATTGGATATTCTCATAGCGATAAGGGTTAATGGAAAAAAGATATTTTAAATTAAATATTAATAATCAATATAATGTTTTCTTATCTTTTATACATACGAAGGAAAAAGAATTGAAAAGAAAGGGGGGGAAAAAAGCTTGACAAAGAACGTTTCGTTGGACCTGGATAAATAAAGAATACATTTCCTCTTTCATTTTCTTTCGTTCTTTCTATTCTTTTCTCTTTTTCTGTTTTTTTTTTTTCTTTTTTTTTGAGAACTTAACAGCAAAAAATAGACCGCCATTCGATATAACGAAGAATTTATTAAGACGACAGAACGAGAGAAGACTTTCGCTTTTGGATCGATAACTCGAACGTTTCATTTCTTGCAAGTTGATGCAGGCCGAACGGATAAAGACGAAAGAATCACGTCGAGTATAGAGCAAAAAGTAAAGTAAAAAGAATCTTTTCTTCCTTCTTCTCCTTCTCTTCTTTTTCCTTCTCTTCTTCCTCCTGTTCCATCTCTTCCACCTCCTTCGCCACCTTCCAAGCGAGCCGAAATCCATAAGTTAAGAATTTTTCACGGAGTGGAAAACTTTGGAATAATATAGTGTTCGGTCGCCAAGCAGGCGCGCGCGCTTGCTACAAAGTTTCGTAATATATTACGCGTTTCTCCGCTTCGTCGGCGGAGCTTTAACGCCGTTGTGGAAAACGAAAACGAAAGAGAGAGAGAGAGAAGGGGGAGGTGGTGAGGGGAGGAGAGGGAAAAGAGGGAGAGAGAAGAATAAGAAAAAGAAGAAGAAGAAGAGAGGAAGAGGTAAAAAGAGAGAACTCGCCGACAAATTGGAATTTTTACTTTTCGGAAAGTCCCGCTTGACTTGTTCGTTCTCTCTTGTCCGACTTCTTCTACTACTACTTATTCTTATTTTTCTTCATCGAAAAGGGGGAAAAATAAAAGAAAGAAATCTTGCGTATTTTTATAGTTCGAAGCCGCTTAGAAAATAGCTTTGGATGGATCGGATCGGACAACATGTCTCACTCTCTTTCTCTCTCTCTGTCTCTCTTTCTCTCTCTCTCTCTCTCTCTCTGTGTCTATCCTTCTTTCCTTTTGAGGATGAAAAATCGCGCTTTTATTCGTTTCAAACCAAATCGATTCTGGCTGTCTATCGAACGTTTATTAAAAAAGGAGAAAGGAAGGAGTGGGAGGAGTGAAGATGAAAAAATGGAGTAAGCTCGGCACATCCACGTGGGCCTACGTAGGTAGGTAGACAGTTAGCTAGCTAGGTAGGTAACAGTATGTACCACAGCGTCGGTTGCTGCAGGAGCGCACAAAGAGAGAGAGAGAGAGAAAGAGAGAGAGAGAGAGAGAGAGAGAGAGAGAGAGAGAGAGAGAGAGGAGGTACAGAAGCAAAAGCAAAAGCAAAAGCAGAGTTAGTAATAGTAGTAGTAATAGTAATAGTAGCTAGAGCTCTAGCATTGGCAGAGTAGAGAAGGGGATCGACGGAGAGAGTAGCCCAGGAAAAAGGCGAGTGGCAGTGAAAAGGGTTTGGTTCTGGTTCTGGTTGTGGTGGTGGTGGTGGTGGTGGTGGTGGTAGTGATGGTAGAGAAGAGGAGGCAGCACGGGAATGGTGGTGTGTTGTGGGTGGTGGCGGTAGGGGGACCAAGGGTGGAACACGGGGGGTGCGCTCCATAACTTTTGACGAGTTTCAGCGAGTCGAAACCGTGGCGAGATGTGGATATAATTTTATCCAGTTTTTTATTGCGGACATGTTGAACTGGTAAGGGCTTCGATAGCGGCAGCTGAATCGGAAATATTGCCCATAAATATCGGAGATAGCTGGCCACGTGTGCGGACTCACGCACTCGTTTTCGTAGTGTGCTGTTCCCTTCTCTGTCTCTCCCTCTCCCTCTTTCTCTCTTTCTCACTCACACTTACTCAGCTGTACCTGTAGATAGGCAGATTCGTATCACGAATCGCGTATACCCTACAGGGCCTACGCGGCGTACGCCTATCTATTCCGCGGTGGCTCTATCATGAAATGGATTTTTTTCCAAAATCATGAAAGCGTTCCCTCCTGTCGAATCCCTCTCTTCCTCCTTCTCTACTACCAGCACCAACACCACCACCGTCACCACCCCGTCCTCCTCGCATTTCGAGCGCGGCGGTACCAACGGTGGAAAAAATGTTTCGAATTCCTCGATTCGCCGCGATTAGTTTCTGTCTCGATTGTTTGAAGCGAGTGAGCGAGCAAGCTCTAGCGAGCGAGTGCGATCTCGTCGATGGCCGATGGAATAAAACTGCTCCCTTACCACCGCCGCCCTGGGGGCCGCGCCCCCTCTCCCTTTCTCGTCATTGTCGCCCTTTTGTGCTAGGTCCATCTTTTTTTTCCCTCGTTTTATTTTTCTCCCCATCTCCACCTCCACCTCCACCTCCTCCTCCTCCTCCTCCTCCTCCTCTTCCTCCTCCTCCTCCGTTTCGTTTTGTTTTTTCGTCTATCTCGTTTCGACGCACGCGCCACTCTACTTGTCATTGCCATCGAAGAATACCATAAGTGAGAAAAGGAAGGAAATGAGAAAGAGCCAGATAGATCGAACTGTGTGTGTGTGAGAAAGAGAGAGAGAGAGAGAGAGAGAGAGAGAGAGAGAGAGAGAGAGAGAGAGAGAGAATGAAGAGAGGAAAGAGGGATTCGTTTCATCTCGCAGACGTCGCACGTATTTTTTTCCAGAGACTCGGCGTTTTCGTTGGGGAAAAAAGCATCGTCCCAGCTATCTTTCTCTCTCTCTCTCTCTCTCTTTCTCTTTTCTCTTACTCTCTCTTTCCGTAGTGGAACCCCACACTATCACCATCCCTTGGCCCTTTTCTCCGGAAAACGCACACCTTACACGCGACACGAGCTCCGTCGCGGATAGGCGCACACAACGCGACACAACGGTCGTCCGTTCGGAGACGAGGCGCTCGAACGCGACAAAAGGCGAAGTGGCTCTTTCATTGGCCGCGCGCTGCTAGAAAGCGCGAAATAAAAAAAGAGAGTGTGAGAGAGAGAGAGAGAGAGAGAGAGAGAGAGAGAGAGAAAGAAAGAAAGAAAGAAACAAAAAAAGAAACAAAAAGAAAAGAGAAAAAAATGAACGGAGCGAGAGAGCGAGAGTTGATGATGAGGGAGGAGGAGGTATGGTGGTGGTGGTGGAGGAGGAGGAAGAGGACTTGCACAGAGGGGTTTGTTGGAGTACGGAGAAGGGAACGAAGAGACTTCGTATTATTTTAAACGCGGACCTCGATTCTCTTTCTCTCTCTCTCTCTTTCTCTGTCTCTGTCTCTCTTTCTCTTTTTATATTTTCTGTATTCCTCGTTGTCTCTCTATCCATTTCTCTCTCTCTCTCTCTCTCTCTCTCTCTCTCTTTCTATCTCTCTCAATCTCTTTCTATTCTTTTCCCCTCGTCCTCCTTTCCGCAGATTTTTCGGCGAAATAGATGGAGGAGTATTCGCGAGATGGGTGCAGCGGGACAAACTGTTGAATGCTGTTGAAAAAAAAAAAAGAAAAAGAAAGAAAGAAAAATGGAAAAGGAAAAAAATAAAAGGAAAAGAAAAGAGATGAGAAGAGATTTCGAGGCCTCGAGGTGACGCTCGTCGTGAAATAAAAAGGGAGTAAGCGTAAGAGAGATAAAGAGGGAAAGGGGAGGAAGCTAGAGGAGGTGGAGATGGTGAAGTAGGATGAGGAGGAGAAAGAGGTGGAAGAAGAGGAGAGGTACAGAGTGAAAGGGAAAATCGTTGCCGGCGTTCCGGGCACTTTTCACCAACGCCCACGACTCTCTTCGTGCGGTTTTGTCAGAAATACCGACAAATCGACGAGTCAAGGAAGAAGGATGCAGGAAAAAAAAGGAATAAATGTAGATAGATAGATAGATAGACTGAGAGAGAGAAAGAGAGAGAATCTGTTCGTGTATATGTGTAAGTGTGAATCTTTATCTTTGATAGAGATATTCCGTAGAGAAAAAGTTTTTTCATTAATCGATGAATTTTACTTTCGTAAATGCAACATAGCTTTCGATGATTAATCAAACAATTTATTTATCATTGAATACAAATTTCCACACGAAATAGAAATGAGACATAAACATTTTTAATATAAAAGTAGAAATCAATTATATGAATATGTATATATATATATATATATATATATATATATATATATATATATATGTAATATGTATGTGAATAATGTATGTATTATCTTGTAACGTTGGATCTTTATCTTAAACGTGAGCGTCCTTGTAATTTCTTATCAAGATTGTAGATTTTTTTATTAATTAATTCCTTCTTACAACGTACATTTCCTCTCTCTCTCTCTCTCTCTCTCTCTCTCTCTCTCTCTCTCTAACAATAACCCTTAGATTCAAAGAAAAGACGAGAAATAGAAAGAGAATGAGGGAGAGAGAGTGAGAGAGAGAGAGAGAGTGAGAAGAGGAAGAAGGATGGAGGATGGTGGATGGAGAAGGGAGGTGAGAGGTGATAGGGGAAAGGTGGAGGTGGAATAGCACGAAACGATACATCACGACGTCGGTCTTCGAAACTTCGCGTTTAATGCTCCGGATGTTAAGTACGCCGTCGGATGTGGGCGTGATTAATTACCAGCAAATAGAGCCCGACGTGGATTGATATATCGAACGTTCTTGCAGCCTTCCTGCCGATTTACGGTCTCGTCTATGGATTATGACAATGGGAGACACAATGCCGAGGCCGTATACCGATACCGTCGTCGTCGTCGTCGTCGTCGTCGTCGTCGTCGTCTACCAGCCGTCGCCGGGCCGTCATCGTTGCGAAGAAGATCTCACGATTACTACTCTTTCTCTCTCTCTCTCTCTCTCTCTCTCTCTCTCTCTCTCTTTTTCTTTCTCTTTCTCGCACTCATTCTCTATCTCCAACTATTTATCTCTTCTCTTTATTTCTCTTTCTCGTTCTCTATTATCATCTATTTTATTCTCCTTGTTCCCTTTTCCAGTTTGATGATGGGAGAAAAGAAATGGAAAAAAGAAGAAGGAAAGAAGAAACGAAAAGAAGGAGAGAGAGAGAGAGAGAGAGAGAGAGAAAGAAATAATAAATCGATTTCATCGTTGATTGAAAAAATACGAGAAACAGAAACCGCGTATCTTTCGAAATGTAATTATTACATAGTTCATTTGATTTTTCAACGATCCAATTACTAACTTCTTTTTTTCCTTTCTTTCTTTCTTTCTTTCTTTCTTTCTTTCTTGCTTTTCTTTTTCTTTTTTCTCTTCTATTTCTTTCTTTAATTAGATTCAATTAAGGTATAAGATTCGAGATTTAATTCGATTGTTTTCGTCTAGTTAACGATATATATATATATATATATATATATATATATATATATATATATATATATATATATATATATATATATATATATATATAATATATATATATTCCATCTCTTCGGATAGAATACATAATGGTTAATAGAATTCAATCGGACCGTAAAATATAAGATTTTCTTTCGCCACGTACATTGATATTCCTGTTTTTTGTTAATCATTTGTTGAACGATTACATCGAAGCGAAACCGAGGAAGGAGCAAAAGGGCAATGAAGAAGAAATCCGCAATGGGCATAGAAATAATGATCGTTCGTTCTTCGACTTTCCATGTTCCACCTTCTCTCTCTCTCTTTCTCTCTTTCTCTCTCTCTTTCTCTCTTTCTCTCTCTCTCTCTCTCTTTCTCTCTCTCTCTTTCTCTCTCTCTCTCTCTTCTCCGCAAACGGAAGGAAGGAAGGAAGGAAAGAGAGAGAAAGAGAGAGAGAGAGAGAGGAAAGAGATGGTGGCGGTGGTAGTGGAGGAGGATGAGGAGGAGGATGAAGAGAAGGAGGAGGAGGAGGATGAAGAGGATGAGGAGGAGGAGGAGGTTGCGCGTTGAAGCTGCCGGCGTTGCTCTCTCCGTGAAATTCCTTCTCAGCGTAGCTGGAATAATAATTAGTCAATTAATTAACGTACACATAATTATTAGCGAAGACGCAGGAAGCCGTGAGAGAGAGAGAGGGTGGAGAGGAATGAAAGTGCACTCGCTCGTATCCTCCCCCTCGCCGCCTCGTACCACCATCCCTTCTCTATCCCCCCTCTCGTTCATACCACCCTCTACATCCCTAACCACCTCATCCCATTCCATTTACTCTTACAAGCAACCACTACCATCGTTGCCATCGTCGTCGTCGTCGCCGTCGCCGTCGCCGTCGCCGTCGCCGTCGCCGTCGTCGTCTTCCTTGGTAGCGAAGGGATTCGTGTGCAAACGCCAACCCGTTCTATATGCCTCCTACGGTTTTCGCCTTCGATTAGGAATTATTGAGGAAATTAATTGTGCGTAAAGTCTGCCGGTGTAGAGTTTCCCCTTCTCTCTCCCTCTCCCTCCACTGGCTCACCCTCTCCCCACTTCTCGACTTCTCATTCTCTTTCTTCTATTTACCCTTTCGTTCCTTTATTCCTTCCTTTTGATCACATCTCCGATCGCAGTAAATTCTTTCGTACAATACGTATACACATATACGTGCACATATGTATGTACGTGCGTGTGCGTGTGCGTGTGCGTGTATGTATATATATATATATATATATATATATATATATATATATATATTATACATACGCATAGCGCAGTAGTATGTATTGCAATTTATATATTAGGTCTATCGAAAAATTTTGTTAACGTTTCGTTTGAAGTAAAATTATATGTATATTGTTTATTTGCATATTGTTTATTATCGGATATTGAATTATTAAACGTTTAATCGGACGTTATCAGTTAATCGTTTATATAATGAAATTTTATTTTTATTTATTTAAAGATTCATTTCGTTCGATTCGTATGAAATTCATTGTAATCGTAAGAATAGAAATCATTTGAAGGTTACCTAATCCTTTCTGAGAAAATTATTATTTGTAATTCGATTCGCGCGGATGAGAAAAGGATGGGAAGTAATTAAATGATCAAATGATATATAATTTATTTTAATTAATTATATCATTAATGTTAAAAATTTATTAAATAGATATCTTTTAATTATAACTGATAAATTGATTTTATACACACCCATACACACCCATACACACATATATATATATATATTGTTTTTTGTTGTTACTAGAAACGTTTAAAAAGAAAACAAACCGAACGATTTTGTTCGTATTATTCCAACTTGAGATTTTTGTCACGTTCGTGCGAAAGAGAGGGAAAGAGATAGATGGGGCATGAGTTCGTTTAGTTTCAATACACGTGCGTCAAAACAAAACTGACCTATGCCAAAGTCTTGTAGTAGAATTCCTCTAAAATCGGCCGCCGACACCTCTTCACGCGACATATATTTTCTTTTTTCCTTTATACTCTTCTTCCTCCTTCTATTTTCTTTTATTTTTCTTTTCTTTTTCTTTCCATTATTTTCTTTGTTTTTTTTCTTTTCTTTTCTTTTTTTTCCTTTTTCTTTCCTTTTTTCTCTTTTGTCAGCATTCCAATCTCCAGACTCGAAGGCGGCTAGTCGGCTTATAGGCTCTCTGCGTGTTATCCCCTCTTTTCTTCTGTTTCCTCCTCCTCCTCCCTCTCTTCATCTTCCTCTTTCTCTTCTTCTTCTTCTTCTTCTTCTTCTTCTTCTTCTTCTTCTTCTTCTTCTCTCCTTTTCGTTCGCTTTTCCCTGAATTTATGTCGGTCAAAGCACGGATACTCGTGCCAACCAACGCATGTTCTCGGCTTCGGGCGTCTAGCAGCGGTTTCTTTCAAAGCCGTCATACATTTATTTATACAGGGTGTTTCGTAACGAAATGTATGAAGTTACGGCAATTAGTTTCGTAGAAGTTCGTACGAGGTCGTTCTTTTTTTATTTGGATAAGGTTTTTTAAAAATTTCATGTATTTTTCTTTTTCTCGTTTTCTTTTTTCTTTCCTTTTTTTCATTTCAAGATACACGATCATATGATCGCGAGAAAAATTATATAAATACATTTATCGGAAAAGAATATTTATATTAGTGATGTATGTTTGTTTGGGATAAGATTAGTGGTGGTTGTATGTTATCGTTTCTTTTTTTTTTTCTTTTTTGTTTCTTTTTCTTTTTTTCTTTTTTTTTTTTTTTTTTGTTCGTCAATCTGTTTCTTTATATCTAATGTCTTCTTGGAATCAATCGAGTCAAAGATGTCATAAATGTGATAGTCATAAATCTCAACATTCGTTAAAAATATATACAGATTACAATTAGGTAGTAATATCTTGTCTGTATATTATTTCAAATAATTATAAAAAAAAAAAAAAAATAAAAAAAGAAAAAAAAAAGAAAAAATACATCGAATGGGAAGAAATCTATCAAAATTGTTGGCACGTTAGAGTTGCCATTAGAATTACGTCATTGAAATTTTTTCATTTAGACTTTATTTATAAAAGTATATTTTTTAGATATTTCTTTTATAACATTAAAAAAAAAAAGAGATTCGAAGTATATTTTTTCAAAAAAAAGTAAATATCTAATGTGAAAATTAAAACACAACGAATTATCTTTTATCTATTATCCATCAAAAGTAGTTACGAAAGATATTTGATGAATAAGTATATAGATACATTTTATTTCAAACTATTTTGACAGTGAACGTGTTTATATATATATATATATATATATATATATATATGTATGTATGTATGTATATATATATGTATATATATAAAATTAGTCAAAACATAAAAGAAATAGAACAGTGGCCCCGTCGTCACTGTCGGTAGAAATGGCGGTCGAATCGGAGCCGCGCTCCACTAATAATTGCACTCATCTATTTATATTAATTATCGGCGATTAGCAATACCAATTAATCGCATTATCGTCGGGGGCTGCGCCAGCGAACTAGTCGACGCGGTCTCACAGCACGTAGTGCGAAAGAGAGGGAAAACGTCCAACGAGAATTATACGTGTACGTGTGAGTTAGTGAGTGAGTGAGGGAGTGAGTGAATGAGTGAGTGTATGTGTATATAAGAGAGAAACAGAGAGAGAGAGAGAGACAGAGACAGAGAGACAGACAGAGAGAGAGAGAGAGAGAGAGAGAGAGAGAGAGAGAGAGAGAGAGAGAGAGAGAGGTTGATGAGAAGAGAGAGGTGGAGAGTGTGAGGGGGATGGTGGTGGTGGTCGCGCGCGATGAGGCTCGCGTCCGTGTTTGGCTGGGATTGCGGCGTCGAGTGGCACGGCAGCGACGAGCCGCTCCGCCTCATGAGTAATTTACTGTTATTGGTCGAATTATGCCACGGTCGAATGCATATTTATGCGGTTAATTATAATTTATGATAAAGCAGCACCGAGAACAGCGATCGACCGCCGCGCCGCGCCGTAACGGCGCACTATACGAACGTTCGACCGAGCTAACGAATGAACGAACGAACGTACGATCATGCTACTCGTAGCATTATCAAGACGAGAAATTTGAATGTTCCGTTTGAGTATGATAGGACTACGTGTGGAACACGTGTTTAAAAAAGAAAAAAAAAAGGAGAATAAAAAAATAAGAATAAATAATACAAGCGCTCCCCTTCTTGTGTTGTCGTTGGAAGGGTGCCTTGTCCCACATTTTCTTTCTTTCTTTCTTTCTTTCTTTCTTTCTTTCTTTCTCTCTCTCTCTCTCTCTCTCTCTCTCTCTCTCTCTCTCTCTCTCTCTCTCTCACGTGCACTCACTTTTTCTTTACGTTCGAAACGTAAAGCACGTCGAGCGCCGACGATAGTCGATCTCGTTTTTCCTTATCGCAAGCATTTCATTTTCTCTCTCTCTCTCCCTCTCTCTCTCTCTCTCTCTCTCTCTCTCTCTTTCTTTCTCTCTTTTTCTCGCTCTTTTTTCTCTCTTTCTTTCTCTTTGAGACAGCATAATTGCAGATACGTTTACCACGATACTTCATTAGCATACTCGTTTTATTCCGATCGATTTCAACGTGAGATCTCGTTGGATCTATTCGCTTGTAAAAAAAAAAAAAAAAAAAAAAAAAAAAAGTAGAAAGAAAAAAAGAGAAAAGAAAAAAGAAAGTAAAAAAGAAGGAAAGTAAAAAAAAAAGAAAGAAAGAAGAAAAGAAAGGGTGGGGTAGTGGTGGTGATGGTGGTGGAGATTATAACGATTACTCTTCCTTTCTTATGTATAACAAGTACCCATACATAATACATAATAAAGTTTTTCTTTCGGTTAAAATGATCGAACTTGTGTCGGGCTTTTCCTTATTATTAACTTGCTTGAAAAATCACGTTATCCTTTCACGATTCTCTACGCCCATTCTCCTCTTCCAATCCTTCTCTTCCTTTCTCTCTCTCTCTCTCTCTCTCTCTCTTTCTCTCTCTCTCGCTCGAACACTCTCTCTTTCTCTTTTATTTAACTCTACGGTGGTACGCGTACACGTTATCTCACAGTAATAAAGATAGGGTGAGTCGCTCGCGGATGAGACGGTCGTACATATATGCATACATACATATATACATACATACATACAAATAAACGTAAATATATATATATATATATATATATATATATATATATATACATACGTACGTACGTATATACATAATATATCCGTCCCGCGAAGAGCGAGGGATGTACAGTATCGTTAAGAGAGAAAAGAAGAGAAAAGAAATGAAAGAGAAAAAGAAATTGAGATGTGCAAAAGAAAAAGAGAGAACACCGCATACGAACGGAGGCATATCCATGCGCCTAATTAAATTCGTACCTTCGCGAGACTTCACTTTTCTGTTTCCACCTCGCTCCCTCCGTCCCGTCCGCTCCACTCGCCTCTCCCGTTTTAACCACCCGCTACCAATTCCACACACTATCCCTTTACCACCCCGTTCTATCCCACATCACCCCCTCCCTTCCCACACTTCAACCTTACTCCTAAAGCACTCTCTCGCGATCGTTGGAAGGACAGAAAGGCGGCCTTTCATTCGGAAAAACGTGCGTCAACTTATGCGTTAAACATATGTATATGATAAACATACGTGGTGTTGTGTATCGTCGCGAGATGAGAAAGAGTAGGTGGTGGTGGCGAAGACACGAGGGAAGAAAGGTGTAGAGGAAAGGAGATGTGTAGGAGTGAATAAAAAAAAGAGGAGTTGGAAAGGGAGGTGGAAAGGGAAGTGGAAAGGTGGGAGAAGGGAAGTTAAAGAAGGCGCAAAAACCGACTACGCCGGCTTCAGGTATAATGGAGTTTTCACACTTTCATTGCTGAATGGCATCTCGCATCGCTGACTCGCATAAATAGGAACCACACGTATCATCTCTCTCTTTCTCTCTGTCTGTCTCTCTCTCTCTCTCTCTCTCTCTCTCTCCCTCTCTCTCTCTCTCTCTCTCTCTTATACAAACATATGTGGATGTGTATCAACAGTACAGAAGGATATACGCAATCGCCGGCATCGTCGTTTCTACGTCGACGACATCGTCGACGTCGTCGTCGTTGACGTCGCCGTCGCTGTCGTCGTCGTTGTGACGGCGGGAGGATCACGAATAAGAGGAGGAAGAGGAAGAGATATCGTACGAGAACTCTATAACACGTACGAATCGACGTTTCCGAGTGGAATTAATGAATCGCTCTCTAATGTGACTCGCGATTCAATGACAACCATTCGGCGAAACGTTTAACGTGACTACGACTCTGACTGCTACTACGACTACTACTACGATTACTACGACTACTACGACTAATACGACCAAGAAGACTACGATCACAAGAACGTACACGATGCCAATGTCGATAGCTTAGATTTCCACGCAACTACGACGCTATGGTATACTTCTCCGTTTTCTCTTTTATCTTTATTTCTTCGTTTTAACGACAATAACGAAAAAGGCCGTTTAACCAACTATTCTCCTCATCATATTATTTCTCACTTTTTCAATAGACCGTAAAGGAGTATATCTACCTCTATTTCATTTTCGTATTTCTGCGATCGTTCGTAATAGGAAGAAACGAAGCGTGGGATAACTGAATGAAAAGAATAAAAAAAAATGAAAAAAAAAATGAAAAAAAAAAAAAAAAACAAAAAATAGAACAGATATTTCCGCCATAGAACGTGTGTAGTAACTGTTTATTATCTCGGTTATATGAGAATAGAAGAATAGAAGAGGAACTTTATCAAAATGGTGTATTTTATATTACGTGAATCGCCCGAAACGTATACTTTCCGTGCGTAATACTTGAAGAAAGAGAAAGAGAGAGAGAGAGAGAGAAAGATAGAGCCACTTAACTCTCTCTCTCTCTCTCTTTCTCTTTCTCTCTCTCTCTCTCTCTCTCTCTCTGTCTCTGTCTTTCTCTCTCCATCTCTTCCTTTCTCTCTCCATCTCTTCCTTTCTCTCGGTCTATCGGTAAGCGTCATCTAATACAATTTGCATTTATATTAAAATATTAATGTTACGTCGTACGCGGCGGCCGCGAAGAAAGGCGTTCCGCTTCCGGGACGTGAATAGACTCCGAACGTTTTGCGTTTTTAAATCGTTTCCCAAGGTAGGTATTATCGTTTTGATTCCTTCCTTCCTTCCTTCCTTCCTTTATTTCTTTCTTACTCTTTTTCTTCTTTTTGCTTCATATCTTTCTCTTTTTTTCTTTCTTTCTTTTCTTCTCCCTTTTTTCTTTTTTTTTTTTTTTTTTACAATCATCGACAGTTTTTATATTTATTATCGTTTTGAGAAAATGAAAAAACTTCTTTTTCTTTCTTTCTTTCTTTTCTTTTCTTTTTATATCTTCCCTTCCTCACTTTAGATCTCATTTGATAATGTATGTATGTATATATGTATGTATATACATATAAAGGATAAAGTACCTAGTGTATCTACGTTGAAAATAATTCCTTTCCCCTTTGGAAAAGGAAAAAAATAAGCGACGTTCCGATCGCGAACGATATCGGGGCTCGATCTTTCCTCTTTGTACGAAGAAGGAAGGGAAACGAGCGAGAACGTCCGACATCTTTCCGCGTTGCCCGCCGAGTTTCCAACGTCACGACGTCGTTATTAATTACGCTACCGAGGAATAACGAGCTTATGGTAGCCTCGCCATACCTCCCGTTCGTTTCTTAGTCGAAAGAAACGAGGAAACACGCGTTTTCATAGTCCTCATTCTCTTCCACCTCTTCCTCTTCCTCTTTCTAGTTCTCTTCCTTTTACTCCTCCTCCTCCTCCTCCTCCTCCTCCTCCTGCTCCTCCTCTTCTTACTACACTTTTACATCGTCGATGAAGAACGGAGACACTTTACGTATACCTACGCGAACGTATGTCGTGCTGCGTCGACATTAATTCAGTAACATACCTAACGATCGTAAAGAGAAAAAGAAAGAGAGATATAAAGAGAGAGAGAGAGAGAGAGAGAGAGAGAGAGAGAGAACTAACCGACTATGAGTTTATCCACGTAATGTCACTTTGATTCTAGGTTAGTCTAGAATGTCTCTTAATACGAAGGGTGGGGTAAGAGAAAGAAAGAGAGAGAAAGAGAGAGAGAGAAAGAAAGAGAAAGAAAATAATCCGCCCACCAATAGTCAGCCTCTCGAGGTTCGCATACATATTCATAAATAAGATACTCTCTTCTTACCTTCTCTACTTTACTCTTGCTTATTTTCTTTCTTTCTTCCTTGCTTTCTTCTTTCTCTATCTAATAGCTTTTCCCTATTTTCTCTCTCTCCCTCTCTCTCTCTCTCTCTCTCTCTCTCTCTTTTTCTATATGCATACATATCCTCCTCACAGTCCTTCTTTTTCTTTTCTTATGGACGTTCGAACGTTTCCACCGAGGCTAGTCTTTATTGGTCGATGATGGAAAAAAAGGCAGTAACTAAACACCCTCCACCATGTTTTTTTAACTCTCCCTCCACCCTTACCTACTATACTTCTCCTTTCCCTTTCTCCCTTTTCCTTCTCTTTCTCTTCCTTCTCCTCTTCCTCCTTCTCCTTTATCGAGAGGAGGAAGAGGGTAAGCAGAACACCGTGACGGTCTGCTCTTACTACATACTACGTTCCTCGTGTTTGCATGAAATCCGCCTCCGTGTACCGCGTGCGCCACCGATCCTCGTTTATTGAGACAGCTTGGCTTGTACAGGAATAAGAAAAGGAAGAGGACAAGGACGAAATACGTTCCGCACTGATAAGGTCGAATTGCGATCGAACGTCCAAGATAACACACTCTCGCCGAGTTGAGATATTTTTTTTCTTTTCTTTTTCTCTTCTTTTTCTCTTCCTTTTTTTTCTTTTTTTTTTCTTTTCTCTTTTTTTTTTTTAATTTTTTGCAAGAAGAACGAAGGAGAACTCTTGACCTCTCTTTCCCCGAGTTCTCCTTTTCCTTCGTTGCCGTCCAACGACACCTCCTTTCGATGATTTACGACATTTCGTTTTCATCACGTGCTAGTTCTCTTTTCTTTTTTTAAATCTTTTTTTTGACCACCCCTCCCTCCCCTCCCCCCGCCACTCGCCCATTTCTCGTCTTTGTCTTACTTTTTTTCGTCTTCTGATTTCGTTTGATTTTTTTTCTCTCTCTCAATTCTTTCAATTCGCGCGAATGCCTATCGAATAGTTATTTCGAAGGACCAAGTAAGAGTTGTACGATAAAAATCTTGACGTGT
>NC_060969.1:867500-897500 GCF_910589235.1 Vespa crabro | reverse complement strand
GTTTCTTCGTCGTCGTTTATAATTTTTCAGCGCGTCCGTTGCCTCCGTTCTGCGGAGATTCCGCTTTCCTTCGAATACGGCACGTCGAAGACAGAACGGAGTTTTCTCAATCAGACTTTTACCACGAAGTAATTCGCGGCTCTTAACGTCGTTAAGGTCGCGCTATCTTTCTCCTTCTCTCCCTCTTTCTTTCTCTCTCTCTCATTTTCTTTTTCTTTTTCATCGAACGACTTTACCTTTTCACTTCTCTCTCTCCCTCTCCCCCCTCTCTCTCTGTCTCTCTTTCTCTCTCTCTCTCTCTCTCATTCTTTCTCTTTCTTCCCTTCAATTTCGATGAGACTTCTATTACCAACATTTTCTCCTCTATTCTATTTCTTTTTTTTTTCTTCTTTTAAACGTGAAATACTGCACAATTATGTATTAACTATTATTGTTAAAATAATATCGAGGACGCGCGTGGGTCAGAAAATAAAATTGTGTTTTATATTAAAAAGAAAAAAAAAAAAAAAAAAAACCGATAAGCCGACGAATAAACTATATTTATTATTATCTTTTAATGTAGGGTGAAAAATTGACGATAATAGTAACTCGATGATAACGCGAATTGCAATATATAATCGTGAAATATTATTGATGGGAATATAAAAATCATCGAAAAATAAATGGAAAGATGAAGAAATTGAAAGAAAATACGTCGTTTATATATTCTCCCTCTCTCTCTTGCTCTCTCTCTCTCTCTCTCTCTCTCTCTCTCTCTCTCTCTCTCTCTCTCTCTCTTTCTCTTTTTCTCTCGTAATTTTATATTATTCGTAATATTCGTACCGTATTCCGATGATTTCGATCCACCGATAAGAAATGTATATATTTATATATCGTTTTTAATAATAATTCAAGAATAGAATTAGAACGAAGAATGAATTATTTTTATTATAAATATGTATGGACTTTTTTCTAATTATTATCCATTTAGTTATATATCCATTGGAATTTTTAAATTTATTGGATTCTGTAATCTAATTAAGCCATAATTTAGATTTCATTCTACGACGATTTTTTAATGATCAAACCAATGACTGATTGTAAAGCAAAAATTGTGAAAAAAGTTATATACTCGTGAGTGATCGGCCAACTTGTAATATTCGCGACAATCAATACGAAAATGTTCTCGAAGGGAACGTTTTTCTTTAGTAAAAATTCTTTCTCTTTCATTTGCCATTTTCTTTTTCTTTTCTTTTTTTCTTTTTCCTTTGTTTTCTTTTTTTTTGCGAACAGGAAAAAGAATTCAAATTAAAAAATAATATTATGAAAATTTTTCATACGATATTCATCGTTAAATATTAGGTAAATCCATTTGATTGCGGAATTACAACATATTAATAATTAATGCACAATATAATATACATATGTCCAACAATTATGTTTTTCATTAAATTTTATGATAATGTAATTTTACCATTATTTTCCCTTTAATATTTACTAACAAGCGAATATAATATATTTATTTACTGAAAATTTCAAAAAAAAAAAAAAAAAAAAAAAAACGAAAAAGAAAGAGAGAAAGAGAGAGAGAAAGCGAAGGGGAAAAAAACAGAGAGAAGTAAAATAAAAAAAGAAGAAAAGGAAAAAAGGAAAAAAGGACAGATAAATCGCGCATTAAATAAATAATCCCATTGTCATTCGCGGGACATCGAATGAAACGAAATGAACGTGCCGATAGAAAATCGAGGGGAAGCTTCTATAATCGTCATGTTATTTCGGCATATATGTGCGCGCACGTGAGAGAAACAGCGAGAGAGAGAGAGAGAGAGAACGAGAGATGAAGAGAGAAATGGAAAGAGAAATAGAAAGTTAGAAAGGGAGTGCGAACGGCGACAACTTCCGACGTATTCCGGGCTTTCCAATATTCTTCTCGGTGGCGGCGATTGGAGATCAAATTGTCCGTTAATTGAAATGATTAATTGTCTCACCTCTGACGCTCGCGTGGTACCTACCATCCCCCAATGGCACTGGTAGCGTCAAGGGTGTAGAGAATGATGGGAGGAGGAGGAGGAGGTGGATGAGAAAGAGGAGGAGGAAGAGGGTAAAGGGGTATGGTATGGTTTGACGAAGAGAGTAGATAGGTGGGAGGTGTAGGAGGGACAAGGGAGGAGAGGTGGGAACGGTTTCGCGATGCTTGATTGCTTATTTACAAATAGGAAATTTGAAAATGTGCAGAATCGCGTGTGGCCGGTCGCGCTTGCGGAGGAAACGAAGAGAGGAAAGACGGAAAGTGACGCATTCTCTCTCTCTCTCTCTCTCTCTCTCTATCTGTTTCTCTCTCTCTCTCTCTCTCTCTCTCTATCTATCTATTTATCTATCTATCTATCTATCTATCTATCTATCTATCTATCAATCTGTCTATCTGTCTATCTATCTATCTAGTTAGCTAGCTATCTTTCTCTCTTTCTATCTCTGTATTTTGTGTGTTTCTGTGTGCGTGCGCACACAAGAGAATGAAGGAAGGACCAAGAGAGAAAGAGAAAGAGAGAGAGCGAGGGAGAGAGGGGAGAAAGAGAGAAAGAGAGAGAAAGAGAAAGAGAGAGAGAGAGAGAGAGATTCTGGCCCCAATCTCCACTCGACGAGCTCGTATACTCGGTCGAGGATTTCTGGTGGGAAAGGGTTGGTGACGTTTGCCGGTTGCACACCGAGGCCCTGCTCACTCACTACTGCAATATTGTAGGATATTACGAATTTGCTATTTTCCGCGGCGGCCGAATTGAAACTGGGATTGTTAATTACTCGGTGATTATCGCGAGCGAATCGAAGTCTCGCGCGACGCGTTCAGAAATCGAAATTACTTTTGCTCTCGTCGGCAATCTCTCTCTCTCTCTTTCGTTCTCTCTCTCTCTCTCTCTCTCTCTCGCTCTTTCTCTCTCTCACACACACATTTCTTCCGATAACCCTTCGTCCATCCGTCGCGACTCCTTTTTCCATATACGAATGTAGATTTGTTCGTTTCCGGCCACATACACGACCACTACCACCACCACCACCACCACCATTACTACTAGCACACACACACATACATAAGTACATATATTCATTTCCGTATACACATAGATTTTCTCAAGTATGAAATATCTCTCGTGAAAGTTGCGCGTTTTCGGAAGAGAGAAACGTTTCAATGGAGAACACAAGAGAGGAGCTTTGGTAAAATGAAGAGAGATAGAAAGAGAGAGAGAGAGAGAGAGAGAGAGAGAGAGAGAGAGAGAGAGACCCAGTGCCGGCGGGCAAATTGAAATTCGTAACCGTACGAGGGCCGACGGCGCGATGCGCTCGGCCAATTGGAATGCAGAATCATACCGGAAATACCGAGTAATGCACCAATCAGAATCTGGGAATAGTTAGGGGCCCCGGATGATTAGGAATGCACGCAATAACCTCTGATTAATGTGATCGGTGTATGCTATGTGCTGTGTGTATCGTGGCACGGTGGCGGTGGTGGTGGCGGCGGCCGTGGCGGCGGCAGCCTCGGTGGTAGCTCCATCCTTTGGCTTATACGCCGCTTACATTCCTTCCCCATCTCTCTCTCTCTCTCTTTCTCTCTCTCTCTATCTATCTATCTATCTATCTATCTATCTATCTATCTATCTATCTATCTATCTATCTACCTATCTATCTATATCTCTATCCATCTCTCTTCATCGAAGCCTAACTACATTCTCGCTCTAGCGCTTTCGTTCGTGTACTGTTAGTATAGAGTGGTAGGTACGCCTTACGCATACACGTACGCATAGAGCGCGATTCCGTACGTATCTCCGCGTGCAAGGGAACGCACGCGCGCTACGGGGTGCCCAGTAAGGGGTGGTGGAAGAGAGTATGCTATTCTGTTTCACTCTCTCTCTCTCTCTCTCTTTCTCTCTCTCTCTCTTTCTCTCTCTCTCTCTCTCTCTCGAAGAGCTAGCTACTATCGGCTAGTCGAGAGAACATACTCGAACGTAACTCTACGTACGTGAGTACAGAGAGGGAGAGAGAGAAAGAGAGAGAGAGAAAGAGAGAGAGAGAGAGAGAGGGAGAGAAAGAGAAAGAGAGAGATAGATAGATAGAGGTAGAGGTAGAGTTGAAGGGGAGAGAAAGACACGTGGGGATGAGGGAGTATGCATTTACATAAATACATAACGCGGACGCATACAATGTTAGTGCTATGCTGTCAATTCTACCCTCGCAGCGAGGCAATTCTGAGTTATGCCAGGACGCCATGCCCCGTGACGATCCTCACGGTACCTAGAACGCTCGCACCCTTCGCAAGCCTACCTACCTACCTACCTGCCTTGTTTGTGCTTACTATCGTTTGTGCTTACTATCGTCCACCTGTCCCACCCTCTCACTCGTCTCTAACTCTGAATTTACGTTCGTTAAGCCGACAACCCAACGATTCGATAAGTTCTCTATCTGCATAGAGATCGATCGGATTGATTTATACCAATGAAGAAAAGTAATAATTACATTTACGTGAACGTCTTCATCTTATGGGATTTAGTGTTTTTTTTTTTTTTTTTTTCTCATAATTAGGATTCAACTGTCCATTGTCCTTCTCATATTTTTCGTCATATATTAAAATTTGTTACATATATTAACAATATTAACATTTGTTTATTACCCTTGAATCCTCTTATATTCTTCAGGGTTAACGAAATTCTAATTTATCTGTCAGTCCGATCGTTTATTCGGCTCTGGACTCTGGCCAAGGAAACTTCTGTTTCTGTATGTCTCTCTCTCTCTCTCTTTCTCTCTTTCTCTTTCTCTCCGTGTGAGAGAAAACATATCTTCAAAGCAACGTTTGTCTCTGAGAATCTTTCTCTCTCTCTCTCTCTCTTTCTTTTCAATTGATCGCGATCGTTACTGTGATATAAAGGAGAACGAGAGAGAGAGAGTGAGAGAGAACAAAAATCATTGTTATTTCATTCTCTCTCTCTCTCTCTCTCTCTCTCTCTCTCTC
Source organism: Vespa crabro (assembly GCF_910589235.1). Classification (NCBI taxonomy): domain Eukaryota; kingdom Metazoa; phylum Arthropoda; class Insecta; order Hymenoptera; family Vespidae; genus Vespa; species Vespa crabro. The sequence goes on along the minus strand of NC_060969.1, from coordinate 892,522 downwards.
TCTCTCTCTCTCTCTCTCTCTTTTCCTTATCTCTTCGCAAAACGGTCGACTTAACGCGTATTCATGGACTTCGAAAGGATAGGGTTTTTCGATAGAGAAATTCAATCTTTGCATGTTTTGAGAGAAATAAAGATGATAAATGCATGAAAAGCAATCGGATAAAACAACGAAATGCTTTTCGAAAATAATTCTCTTCCGGTTATTTTTCTTTTTCGTAAGACGAAGGAACAGATTGAAAATAGGATAAGAGAGAAAAGGATCGAGGGTATAGCAAGGAGGTGGAAATGCAGTACGGTATAGCAACGGTAGAAATCGATTCATAATTCTGGATCAAACAACGTCGTCCTTCCCTTTACCCTTCTACTCCAAACCAACCCCCTACCTACCCCCTTTCGTTTTGATCTTTCAGAGGGGTGGTGGAGAGCTGGAGAAAGGTGAGGCAGGGGAAGAAGAAGAAGAAAAAAATAACAGAAAAAAAGGAAAAAAGAAAAAAGAAAGAGAAGGGGGAGGGAAAAATGCATAAAGAGAGAGAGAGAGAGAGAGAGAGAAAAAAACAGGTTCGTTTGAATAAAATATGCGTACGTCGTCGAACGCGCACGCGGCTCCCTGCCACGAAAATTGAATTATTTCACGACGATCGAGTTTCACGTAGCTGCATATAGAGCTCAAATAAACTCACCCAACCCTTTTCTCCGCGCAACTCCCCCGTGTACGGGTTTCGTTCAAGTCATCGTGCATTCCCGTTCGATGTACGGAATTGCTATAACGCGATCGTAAGAGGTTTACCCGAACGAGAGAACGATTAAGAATTGATTTGTTGACCGGTTTACCCAAACTCTCTGTCTCTCTCTCTCTCTCTCTCTCTCTCTCTATTTATCTATCTATTTCTCACTCGCTCTTTCTTCATTCCTCGTCCTTCTTCTCTTCTCTCTTCTCTTCTCTTCTCTTCTCTTCTTTTCTCTTCTCTTCTCTTCTCTTCTCTTCTCTTCTCTTCTCTTCTCTTCTCTTCCCTTCCTTCCTCTTCTCTTCTCTTCTCTTCTCTTCTCTTCTCTTCTCTTCTCTTCTCTTCTCTTCTCTTCTCTTCTCTTCTCTTCTCTTCTCTTCTCTTTTCTTCTCTTCTCTTCTCTTCTCTTCTCTTCTCTTAACGGGCTTTGCACATCGAGCAAACGATCCTTCAACGAAAACCGATGCTTTAACCCCCAAAGGAAGGAAGATCGCACAGATGCTTTTCGGATGTCATTACGAAAACTTTTCGACTATTAGAGCATTGGAAATTTCAGAAGTCGATTCGTGGAGAAGTAATACGATTTTAATCACGACATCGATATCACCAACGTCCAAACGTATATAAACTCAACGAACGCCGTATTCCAACCGGTTATTCTCTTTGATTTATCCTGCTGATGTAATAATGGTGTCCGAGAACGAGACATCTATGATATTACGTCTAGGTATATCTCGTGATAGAACATTATAGGAAAGGAATGGAAAAGAGATAGGTAGGATAGATAGATGAGTGAGTGAGTGAGTTGGTGGGTGGTGTTATTTGTTGTCATGAGGGTAGGAGCATAAGGGAATCGATTTTGGAAAGGTTAGAAGAAAGATTTAACATTTTCTAAATGAATTCGTAAATTCGTAATAAGTTTATTAATTAATAATGAGATGTTAGTTTATAATAAATGTAATGCAATGCAATGCAATGCAATATAATGTAATGCAAATATAATGCGATATAACCATAAATGTTTATCTGTGATTTTTTTAAAGGTATGAAAAAAAAAAAAAAGAGAAAAGAGAGACAGAAAAGATATAAGAAAAAGCTTAATACGATATGAAAATACTTAATACGAATATAAAGATAAGATTCGTTTTCTTTGCATGCATTTTATGTTTAAAGTATTAATATTTTTTCTTATCTTTTGTTTCAGGTGAGTAAAATAATCTCCGATAAAGAGAAGTAAATCAACAGATAGAAAAGAATTTCTACCATTACGTATATACCATTCTATTCGGCGATCATCGTATCCGACTCGAATTATCGTCGATGAGAAAGAGCATACATGTACATAAAAAGAGTACGAAAGGTGATCGGTGAGTAAATTAAAAGAACAGTCATTTAATAATTAATAACGGGCGATTCCTCGAAATCGCTACACGGGGTTAGTACGAGAGAGAGAGAGAGAGAGAGAGAGCTGCTGCGAAACGGTTTTGAAATTCTTAATTTTTAAATGCCCCGCCTGTTTCTGTCTCTACGCTCCTAAAGAATTCACGAATTGCTCTCTCTCTCTCTCTCTCTTTCTCTTTCTCTCTCACTCTTTCACTCTTCTTCTTTCTCTCTTTTTCTCGAGGGAAATCTTAAAATATATTATATTTGTCCTGTCGTCGGTCGGTCAAAGGTCGCGAATAACTTTCGCGATATTAACCTCGTTTCGCGTACCTGCCCTCGTTTTCATCCTCCAAGTATAGACTTTTTCTTTCTTCCTATATGTATCAATTTTAAAACGCGCGGAAATTTTATCATGTCCCGATACGCGCCGACTACTTTCTTTTTTCCTTTTTTCCCTTCTTTCTTTCTTTTAAATTTTCTACAGATAATAATAATATTCCGCTTTTATCTTGAAAAGAATGAAAAAAAAAAAGAAGAAGAAGAAGAGAGAAGGATCTGTTTAATCGTCGATTAAAGACGAAAGACGTGTGTAATATTTCAATAGAAGAGAGAGAGAGAGAAAGAGAGAGAGAGAGAGAGAGAAATTGGCGTTGAAAGGAGTACGTTTTAAAAGAGAGATCAGCACCGTAAGATTTTCCATTTCGAAAGTTGGCGAAACCACATCGATGTATTACTGCCTCCACTCGAGAATCCATCTGAAAAGGGCCAACTTCGGTATTTCCGGCAGACGTCGAAGCAACGACATAAAAATTATTTTATTTCGCCGAGCGCGATATATCTTTCACGAGAAATCGTAAACTTTCCGATTTAATTAAACTTCGTACGAACGGTCGAGAAGAAGAGGAGAAAAAAGAAGAAGAAAAAGAAGAAGAAGAAGAAGAAGAGGAGAAGGAATAAGAAGAAGAAGGAGAGAAAGAAGAGGGATAGGGATGAAGGGGGAGGAGGGGCGGGGAGGGGGGAGAGAATTTCTTTCGTTTCACCCGGTATATACTCGGCACAAACGAGAGCCGCACGATTCGCGTCATCCATCTCGAGAGAAGGAAGGCGTACTGTTGCGGTCGCGAATGCACTCACACACACACACACACACACACACACATATATATATATACATTATCAAGAAAGAGAGAGAGAGATAGAAAGAGAGAGAGAGAGAGAGAGAGAGTTAACTCACGCACACGTTTGCCGAAACAAATATAAAACATAAAATATATATTAATGTTCGCCAGTTTCTTCGTAACCTCCGAGCACGACGAGATAGCGAAGCGAGTCGGGGAGCCTGGGAGAGAGAGAAATATTGTATGAATCATTTATCAGTCTGGCTACGTCTAAACGTGCCCGTGTGTGCCCACCTCTGCGCATTCGTACTTTAACACACAGATATACACACATAAACACATACACAAAACAGGCCTACTCGACTTCCCTCCCTTCTTCTCTCTTTCTCTCTCTCTCTCTCTCTCTCTCTCTCTCTTTTATTCTCCCTCTTTCCCTCTTTGCTCATCTCTTTCTTACACACGTGTGAGTAAACGTAGGACACATATATGCACATAGGAATGTATACACACACATATTTATATACATATATTATTCATATATATATATATATATATATATATATATATATATATAGAGAGAGAGAGAGAGAGAGAGAGAGAGCGAGAGAGAGAGAGAAAGAGAGATGTACATCGGAAGAGATGGAAGCTAAAAAGTTCAGCGTTTCATAAGAAAAATAAAAGAGTACAGGAGGTTCGCTATTTTTCTTCTTGCCTCTTTCGCTTCTAAATTCTAGCCTCTCTATTCGTTTTCGTTTTCTTTTTATACTTTTTCTACTTCTTCTACTTCTTCTACTTCTTCTACTTCTTCTTCTTCATCTTCATCTTTTTCGCAACCATCCATCCCTTACTCATCCTTTCATTCGTTTTCACTCTCTCTCTCTCTCTTTCTCTCTCTCTCTCTCTCTCTCTCTCTCTCTTTCTCTCTTTCTCTCTCCCTCCTTCTTTTCTTTCCCTACTTGACGACTCGCCCTAACAGGCACTTACTGAAAACTCGAATTGACTTTGCGATGGCTTCCTGCCGTTCGTAAATAGCTTAGAACGAGTTTCAGCCGGGTCTGATGAACGCGCGCGCGTGCTAACTCTCCCTTTCCCTCTCCCTCTTTATCTCTCTCTCTCTCTCTCTCTCTCTCTCTGTCTCTCTCTCACTCTCTCTCTCTCTTTCTGGTTCACTCGACGCACCTGGAATAATCCTCGTCAAATCTCGCACGTAACGAGCACGACGTGTCTTCCTCGGTGGGATCGTCCTGAGAGTATGGAGAGAGAAAGAGATCGTGAGAGAAGGATAAGGGAATATGTCGATCCTCGAGTAAACTCTTCTCCCTCTCCTTCTCCTTCTATCTCTCCCTCTTTCTCTCTCCCTTTTTTGTACTCTCTCTCTCTATCTCTCTCTCTCTCTCTCTATATATATATATATATATATGTTTGTATGTATGTATGTATGTATGTATGTGTGTGTGTGTGTGTGTGTGCATATTTCTCTGAGTACATGTAGCGTCATGTGTGGTCGAAGTGGGACAGCGTATAGCGTATAACACGTGCGACAAGTTGAACGAAAGCGATAATAACGTGTAAAGAGACGCGTTCGAGCGCGATACGAAAATGTCGTTCTACTCGTTCCTGTACAAACCACTTTGCTTGTTCGTAGGATCGTTTGATCTTTTATCTTTTCTCTTTTCTTTCTTTCTTTTTTTCTTTTATTTTTTTTTTATTTTCTTATTTTTTACTTTCTATGTAATCTTCTCCGTTTTATTCCTTATAACCAGTGTAGTATAAACGACATATCAAATCTATTATATCATTTAATTACATCAAATTTTGTATTATTTATTTTTCTATATAAAGAATAAGTGGAAGAAGGAAAAAAAAAAGAAAAAAATAAATGATCGTATGTTACGTGCGTTTGACCGAGACAAAACTCTTGTTATATTTGAAATATTTTGAATTTGTTATATCGGGATTCGTTAAAAGGCGTCTGTTTAACAGTTCGAATTTTCGAAGCATATTGCCAGAACCAACGAGAACACGTTGACTCGTACGTTGTAATCGCATCGTTGAGAAGAAGCACCACCGAATCCTGGATACGGAATCGAAACAACCCCCGCCACCGGTAGCGACGCTTTATTGCGATTTTTATATTTCATTCCGGGGGTCCGGCCCGATCAAAAGCACTCTGAAGTATGCATGAGGACTCTGCTACCTTCGTATCTGCCCCGGCGTCGAGCTGCATCACGAGCGCTCGCGCACGACCATCCGACAGAGGGAGAGAGAGAGAAAGAGAGAGAGACCAGGAAGAAGGAAAGAGGTAGAAGACGAGAAAGAGAGAGAGAGAAAGAGAGAGACGAGCGCGAGAGAGTGAGGGAGAGGGTGAAACAGAGAGGGGGACAGGAAACAGCAATTTTTCACCCTCGAATAAAATTATTATCGACGAATGAATAAGTGGGTTGCACCCGGCGAGAGAGAGAGAGAGAGAGAGAGAGAGAGAGAGAGAGAGAGAGAGGTAAAGAGAGAACGGTGACCGTCGAGGTAGCCGATGGGCAAGGGTACAGTGGGTTGAAGGGGGTGTTCGAGGGAGAGCAGCGATGGATGCTCGCTGGAAAAACGAGAGACGAGGAGAAAAAGTAGGAAGTGGCTAGGATGAGAGTGAGAGAGCAAGAGAGAGAGAGAGAAAGAGAGAGAGAGAGAGAGAGAGAAAGAGGGAGAGGGAGAGAAAGAGTGCGACGGGCTATTTTTAATATTTAAAATTTAATTTACAAAATGCCACTGGCCGCCCTCTCCCACTCTTTTTCTCTTTTTCTCTCTCTCTCTCTCCTTCCCTCCCTTCTTCTCTGTCTCTCTCTCTCTCTCTCTCTCTCTCTCTCTCTTTCTCTCTCTCTCTTTCTCTCCAGAGCGTGTAAGCGAGAAGCAAGAGAAAAACACAGGCACGGTAGTAGCTCAACGGCGAAACACACGCGTAGTGCACACACCTGGCTGTCGCGAGCAACGGTGGCCGGCTTTAGATCCGAGTTTGGGTTGTTACCTCGAGCACACACCTGCGTGGCCATGTCGGCCCTCTTTTCTCCTCCTCCGTACCGTCAACCTGGATTATTATCGATAGGTACGCGCTTTTTTTTTTTAACCGCGGACATTGATCACTCACCCCTTCCTTTCACAAGAGAGAAAGAGAGAGAGAGACGTAGAAACATAGACAGAGAGAGAGAGAGAAAGAGAAAGAGAGAGGACGTTCGCGTATCGCGTCAGTCAGCACGGAAAGCGACCTTCCACCACCCCCTCTCCCAACCTCCTCCTCCCATTCTATACTTCTCGTCGAAGCGAACCTTTTTTCCTTTCGAATAATTTATGGCTTTACGATGCGCGCGTTCGCTCGCTCGGTTTATCGCGCGTTGTTGATGTTGCTTGTTCGTTCATCTTCTCTCTCACTCTCTCCCTTTTTTTCTCTCCCTTTCTCTCTTTCTGTCTCTCTCTCTCTCTCTCTCTCTCTCTTACTCTTCCTTCTTTCCTTCTTTCCTTCCTTCCTTCCTTCCTGCTTTCCTTCTTTCGAAGGCAGAAAGTTATCCTTCGCGCTTCCACAGGACTACGAACTCCTCTCCTCCGTGTCGTTACTGCCATCTCGCGTTATGACAATTTTACCTTTATCGATCTTTCCGGGCGGACGACGACGACGAAGACGACGAAGACGACGATGGGTACGACGTTGCGTCTATTCGTCTCGCTCTCACCAACGTCTTCTTCCGTTTTCCTTCTTCTTTTGGCGTCGCCCTATGCCTCGCGAACGGTCTTCGCTTTTCCACCCTGTCTCCTCTCTCTCTCTCTCTCTCTCTCTCTGTCTCTCTCTATCTCTATCCCTATCTCTATCTCTTTCTTTCCTTCTTCTTCTTCTTCTACGGTATGTCCCTCTCTGTTTACAGTACTCGTCATAAGACTGAAAGAGAGAAGAGATAAATAGAAAGAGAGAAAGAGATAGATAGATAGAGATACCAAGAGGGAAGAGAGAGACAGACAGAGAGAGATAGATAGAGGGTGGCCTCGTCGAAACTTAAGCGGTCGTGTACCTTACGTATACTCGGCTTCTCGTGTAGGTAGCTACATAATACGATGTAACTTACGACGCGCCATGTAACTTTGGCACTTTGGACAATGCCTGTATTCTCTACACTCCCACACCCTCTATATCTCTCTCTCATCTCTTCTCTCTCTCTCTCGTGCGCGTTCTCCCTCTCTCTCTCTCTCTCTCTCTCTCTCTCTCTCTTGTTCTCTTGCTCTCTTGCTCTCTTGCTCGACCCGCTCGTCCCACTTCGCCACGGCATCGTGCCATCATATTCATGTATCTACCTACCTTATAGAAGGGTGAGAGTCAGCTAGAACGTGTGCAACGAGAGAGAGAGAGAGAGAGAGAGAGAGAGAGAGAAACAGAGAGGACGGTACAATCAAGCACTAAATACTCGACGGCATATCGCGCCTATGAAGGTAGACCCGGGCCACGCTCTATACATATAGACACACAACGAGAAGGAGGCGTAGAATGATGATGTTACTTGTAGTTCTATCTCCTACTATATATAATAATCGTAATCTCGAGAATAATAGTAATAATGATAATATAATAATAATAATAATAATAATAATAATATTAATAATAATAATATTAATAATAATAATAATAATAATAATAATAATAATAATATTAATAATAATAATAGTAATAATAATAATAATAATATCGAAGCTCTGTTGGTTAGTTTCTATATAATAACACTTTGACATCCGTAGATACATTTCACTCAAAGACACTCTCGCTTATATCTTAACGTTTGCCAACGGCGTTTCTCGTAGTGTTGTTCAACGATTTAATTATAATAGATCTCTCTCTCTCTCTCTCTCTATCTAAAAAAAAAATAGGAATACGACGATAAAATAGAGTATAGATATTTTCGATAATTTAAAATGTGATGAACGTTTGATCTCACATATCACTTTTGTAATGTTTGATCTGAAATTTCGTTAGCCTCTGGCCTAACGCCATCCGCAACGTCTGTTACTCTATAGGGGATTATTGAAAGCACGCATAGGTACGTGACGGCAATTGTCAAAGCGATAAGAATAACTAACCCGCAAAGAAAAGTTCATTAAATTTTCAAAAGACGGTGTATCTCTCGCTAACCCTATAGAATAAGTGAGGGTATGAATGAGCGAGCGTATGAGTGATCATGTGCGTGTGTGCGATTGCGTGTGAGGGAGGAGACCGACGGATGGACGGACGGATGGATGAAGTGACGGACAGGCGGATCGTCAGACGGACAGACGGACGAACGAACGGACGGACGAACGAACGGACGGACAGAAAAGGGATGGTCCGTGGCGAAATTCGATTGCGAAATCGATTCTCGATCGCGAGGCCCGTGCGAATCAACGATGGTGGCAACACGCAGGTAATTCGAACGTGACGACGGCTACCACTATCGCAGCTCTGGGTTGTGCTGCTGGGAGAAAAGGGGGGGGGGAGTATGCAGAGGAAGTGTGCGGCGTTGGACGATCACGATGGGTAGAGAAGGAGGAAGGGTTGGAGGGAGGGAGGGAGGAAGGGAAAAGGGTGATGGGAGGGTTGGCGACGGCGGTGTTGGCTATGGCGAGTTACTCGTGTCAGGGGCACACATGGAGAAACGGAGCGTGGAAGAGAGTAGCGTGAACGCACGCGTGCATGAGAGTGTACGAGAGAAAGAGAAAGAGGGTTGGCTCGCCTCAAACGAGCGACGTATCTCTAATCCAACACCATAGAACTGACCAGTGCTATTTAGCCTGCATTGTATCGGATAAAGGGAGTACCGTGTAGCACCACCATAGTAACACCATGCCCTCTGTCGAACTCTCTCTCTCTCTCTCCCTCCGTCTCTTTCTCTTTCTCTGTCCCTGTCTGTCTTTCTCTTTTACTCTCTCATTGCATATCTCCATCTCGCTCCCTCGTTTCTCCTCCACTGGCACAGCGAGCAACTCTCCTCACTCTATCTGTCTGTTCTCTTCTCTATCCCTCTGTCGACTCTCTCTCTCTCTCTCTCTCTCTCTCTCTCTCTCTCTCTCTCTGTCTGTTTCTCACTCACTCACTCGTCGTCGTTCTCACCGTTCTCTTCGTTCACCCTCCCGCCCTTTCCCCGTGGAATCAATTGCGGTCGCCATGACTACCGTAATGGAGATCCTGGTCCAGGAGGGTGCCTTTTCCACGGGAGGTTGACCAAAGCGTATCGCGTAGTAGTGCCTACACGTCAGGACAAAATCAAAGACCAAGAGTCAAAGTTCTCTCTCTCTATCTCTCTCTCTCTCTCTTTCTCTTTCTCTCTCTCTCTTTCTCCGACTCTACCTCTCTTTCTTCCATTTTCTCCTTCACTTGTTCCACGATTTTCTATATTTTTTAATATAGGAATTCCTCGATATTTAATCTACTTGTTAATTTCCAAGATTCTATAGGATAGATAGAATGAAAAAGAGAGAGAGAGAGGAGAGAGACAGAGAGAAATAGAGATAGAAGAGATGAAAGAAAATAAATGTGGAGCGTTTAATACTTAATAGGTGCGGAACGAGGGAACGCATGGCTTGTGCCACGGTACCGTAAAGATAACACGAAGACATTAGAAGAAAAGGATAGCTTGGATCATACGATTGGAACTACACTACCATTACTACAGTAGTAATAGTAGTAATAGTAGTAGTACTAGTAATAGTCATATTAGTAGTGGTGCTAAGCGACGGAACAGTATCAACCCTTTTCTCTGAAATCAAATTCAGACCCGAATCCCTATGCCTTCGCTTTCTCTTTCCTCTATTTCTTCGTCCCTCCCATAGCAACGACGCACGATCAACCCTTTCTATACGTCTCTCTTTTTCTATCTACATGTATCTTTATCCCCATTTCTCTCTCTCTCTCTCTCTCTCTCTCACCCTTTCTCTTTTTCTCTTATATCCCTTTCTTCGTTTCCTTGCCTCTACGTACGCTCGTTCGACCGATCTAGATGTAATTACATAATGGTTTTATGTATACTCCCTTTACTCTTCCCTCTCTATTTCTCTCTCCCTCACTCATTCTCGATCTCTCTTTCTCTCTCTTTTCCTCTGTCTATCTTTCTCTCTCTCTCTCTCTCTCTTTCTCTCTCTCTCTCTCTCTCTCTGTCTCTCTGTCTCTCTCACTCTCCCTTTCACCAAATCGCTGACGGATTTCTCTCTCACTTTCTCTCTCTCTCTCTCTCTCTCTCTCTCTCTGTCTCTGTCTCTGTCTGTCACTCTTTCTCTCTCATTCTCTCTTTCCCTTTCGTTCTCTATATCTGTCGCACAAGCGTGCAAATAGGCAAACGGTGCTTTATTAACGCCACGTGCTCGTTTCGTACGATGGATGGACTCGCGAGGAGAACAAGATAAACGGTCAAAACTTTAGAGAGTTATCCTCTTTTCCTTCTCTCTCTTTCTCTCTCTCTCTCTCTCTCTCTCTCTCTCTCTCTCTCTTCCTCTATATCTCTCGCATCTATATATACTTTTTGGTCAAAAATCACTACACATGTCTTACATATCTATTTACGTTTAAAAAGATTATCTTGAGAAAAGAGATAAGACTATGGTAAAACATTTCGGAAAGGCTACTCGTTTTTACTTTGCTACTCACGTTTCTATAACGATTTCGAAGAAAAAAATAAGAAAGTAAGAAAGAAAGAAAGGAAGAGTGAGTGAAAGAAAGAGAGAAAGAGACAGAGAGAAAGAGAGAGAGCGAGAGCGAGAAAGACAGAGTATGATAGAGTATGAGAAGGACGTATATACCGGCAGACACAGAGTGCGTACATAATTCAAGAAGAGTGGCTGGCGAGGAGGTTGAAAGAGAACGAGCTAGCAAAGAAGAGAGATAGAAAGAGAGAGATAGAAAGAGAGAGAAAGAGAGAGATCTCTACCTCCCGGGTGGCGAAAGGGTTAAAACATAGGGACCAATGAAAAATTCAAGAGGATTTCAGTGGCTGAAAAACATTGTTTAGCCTCCCGGTAGCAGCACGACCGGCGTAGTCGGTTCATCTATTATTTCCGCGACACCGGGTAGACGTAACGCACGAAACGCGTGTCCGGTCTCTCTCTCTCTCTCTCTTTGTCTCTCTCTCCTTGATCATGTAGTGTCCGTTCCTCTACACACTGACACATATATATATATATATACACACACATACAAACACAAACACAAACATGTCGCGTGTGTTAGATATAGTTTTATTTTTGTCTCTCTCTGGCACACTCTCCCATCATCTACCTTCTCTTTTCACTTCTGTCATCGTATTCGATGAGAAAAAAAACGTTTGCTTTTTTGCGAATCCCAAGGGAGTAGAAGGGAGAGAGGGAGGGTACTGCATCCGAAACGGTTCATCGAAGCGAGTCCAAAATATCTGTCGATGAAAGATACCTAATACTCCGTTTCTAATACCCGACGACAGGCTCTTAACCCTTTCTCCTTACTTTTTCACATCATTTTTTCTTTTTCTTTCCCCTTTCTTTCTTTCTTTCGTTCTTTCTTTTATTTTTGCAATTAGCATCACACACATATTGTTTCGTTCCAAGGTAATACGAATTCCTAAGAATTTAACTTTACGTGCTACTGCGTCGTATTCATTTAATACCGATTCCCATTAAAATATAATATTTTAATCTACGTTTAAGTCATTTTTTAAGGATGAGTGGTTAGTTAGTCAGTGACTGAGTGAGTGAGCAAGTAAGTGAGTGAGTGAGTGAGTGAGTAAGCGATAGTGGTAGTGGTGGTGGTAGAACCGCGTCGTCGTAACTTGCCACGTGAATATTCATCACGATTTCAGTAACCGCGAACCACTTCGGAGACCGCGCTTGGATACTCTCTCCTATAAGGAAAATAAGCTTTCGTACGTTTTCTACGAAGGAAATTATCGCATTAACTACTACTTAAACGTTAGATCGTTTATTCCCCTTTTTTGTTTCTTTTCCCTCGCAAAAAAAAAAATACGAATATAAATACGTTAATAAGAATAGAAGACGATCTCTCATTTAATCCTCCTTTAAGAAATATTACGAACTATAAAAACATTAAACATAAGATAGGGAATATAGAAACGTTATTTATTCTTCTTCTATCGTGGCTTCTAAAATTAGGCGAAAGCACAAGTATAAGTTAGAATCGATACTGGCACTGAGTGCTGCCGCTGCTAGTCGTCGTTCTGTTGTTGGTGGTGGTGGTAATGATGACGATGTTGCTAGTGGTAGTAGTGGTGGTAGTAGTAGTGGTGATGATGGTGGTAGTAGTAATAGTAATAGTAATAGTAATAGTAGTAGTGTCGGTGGCAGTGGTTTAGTGGTAGGACTATATATATATACATATATCGTGGCACTCGCGATATACAGAAGGTCGGAGAGTAAGCAACAACGGCAGCCGCCCTACCGCCCAACTAAATTAATCTAAGTAATTCATGTCGAAGTTTGTTCTGCCGTCGAGAGCGCCCGTGTATGTACACGTCCCCGATGTACTTGCTTCTGTGTACTCGTGTCACCCGTACAGTCGCACCTTGCACTCCGTTCGTTCTCTCTCTCTCTCTCTCTCTCTCTCTCTCTCTCTCTCTCTCTCTCCCTCTCTTTCTCCCTCTCTGTACGTATGTGCCTGTGTAAATACGGACGCCCCTTTGCCACCACCTCCATACCACCTTCATCACCCCACCTCTTTCTCCACGGCCACCGAACCTGCCACACATCCTGCTGCACCCCGCATTTTCCTCGATACTAGCCATCGATAGAAACGTTATATGGCTATCGAACGTCGGTTGACCATTGAGAAAGAAAGAAAGAAAGAAAGAAAGAAAGAAAAGAAGAAAGGAAGAAAGAGATACGAGATAAATAGATAGCAAGGTTTGAAAGTCGCCTTTAAAGTTCTACCCTCCGAGTACGATTACTTTAGTCTTTTTTCTTCTCTTTTTTTTTGCTTTTCCTCATTTTTCTTTCTCTCTCTCTCTCTCTCTCTTTCTCTTTCTCTTTCTCTTTACCTCTGTCCTTTTTTTCTTTTTTCTTTTTACTTTTTTCATTTTATTTCACTTTTACTTTTTCTTTTTCTTGTACTTTTACTTTTACTTTTACTTTTCTTTTTCTTTCTATCACGAATTCATCATCCCATCGATCGATCGATTCGTCCTTTTAGCGAAAACCACCTGTGCGTTTCGAGGATAAAACTTTCTTATTATTTATTTTATTTTACGGATAAGGATCGATTTCGTAAGATATTTAAATTGCACATGTTGATTCATAAATAAGTGTTGTTATAATAGTAAGGAGCTTATTAAAATGGTATTAGGTATATGCAAAATAATAAGGATAAGGATTTCTAGTATAAAATATCGTATTTATTAGGTTAATTCATAAATAATGCAAAGATTATAATTAAGGTTTTTATTAAAACGTTATTTTGTGAAAAATGCAAAATGAACGAAAGAATTATGAATTTTTATTATAAAATATATTTATTGTGTATTAATTCATAAATAATAAATGCCCTTATAATTAAGGAGTTTATTAAAACGTTGTTTGATAAAAATTGCATTGTGATATTAAAAAAACAAAGAAAAAAAAAGAAAAAAAGAAAAATAAAAAAGACAAGAAAAGAAAAAAAAACAAAAAAGAAACTAAGAATTCTCTCATTATAAAATATATTCATTGCGCAATAATTCATAAATGATAAAACGACGTTATATAATTAAGGAATTGATTGGAAGCGTTATTCGATAAAAAAAAAGAAAAAAAAGAAAAAAAAAGGAAGAAGAATTGCAAGACAATGAAGAATTAGATATAATTATTATTATAAAATATCGTGATAGGATCAATTAATTAATTAATTATTATCGTGACAACCTAATAAATTTCATATACTTTGATATATTATCATTATCGATTATCAAAAGTTAAAGATTCCATTTCGTATCAATCAAGTATTAACGTATCTCTTACGTTACGTTTTTCTCACCGGCTTATCACTGATTTCGCATCGCGTGACACATTTTTTTTATGCTTCGTTTACGGGCCGCCACCACGTCGCACGACGACGACCGATCGCAACGAGAAATCTCGCATGTACGGTAGTAGGTAGGTAGATGGGTAGGTAGGTAAGTAGATAGGTAGGTAGGTAGGTAGATAGGTAGGTAGGTAGGTAGGTAGGTAGGTACGTTCGTACGTATGCGAGCGGAACGTCGGATCGGAAGAATCCTTTTTCGCGTGACGCCTCTATTCGTTCGAGTCGCGTTAATTATAATCAAGCAGCGCCTCGGGCGTTCCGAGCCTTCGTTCTACAAACGCGAACGTCGGAACGACGGAAGAATTTCAATGTTGAATTGCCGTCTAGATTTCTTCCCCAAGTGTATTTCTTAATCGTTTCGTATATTAGGGGAGATTTGACAAATAATATATCATCAGTTATTTTCTTTTTCTTTTTATTTCTTCTTGTTTTTTTTTCTTCTTTCTTCTTTTTTCTTTTTTCTACTGTAATAATTAATCAAACATGGTAGATCTTGTTATATCGTATAAACGTTTGTTATAAATGTACGTCGAAAGTAATTACGTTTAATATATAATTTTTTTCATTATTTTTATAATAATTCAAAATTATCCGTTAGGATTTTATTTTATATTTTTCTATGGTTCTTTTGTCCTTTCTCTTTTTTTTTCCTTTTTTCTTTTTTTTTTTTTTCATACAAAAATATATATTTATATATATAAATATACTCGTATCGAGGGAATTTTTTGACATTTTGATAAAAAAAAAAAAAAAAAAGAAGAAGAAAAGTTACAAGTAACAATAACTTCGTTAAATTCCGAGCAATAATTTGTCCCCATTCTATTAACGTTCATTAAAGATTTATACGATATATGACATATTAAATATTTTAAAAGCTAAAAATACTTACTATATACTAACGATACGATTGACGTTATTTAATAATAAAATCGAATTTTTGTTTAAGCGATACTTCATATAGATTTCTATACATTTCATATTCATACATTCGAGATTAATGAGAGAAGGAAGATATTAAAAAAAAAAGAAAAAAAAAAAAAAAGAAAAATGAAAAAAACAAAAAGAAAAGAAAAAAAAAAGGAAAGAGATAAAAGGACAAGACAAGAAAAAAGTAAGTTTCGTTTCGTGTCTTCGTTTATATTTGTCAGAGAAAAGAGAGGAGCGACGACGAGCGACCCCCGGTCGTCGACATTGCCTTTGATTTACGAAGATAAAAAAGGCGAGAACTGATTCGCCAAATGGCCGATACGTATCTCTCGAGGCTAACGAAAGAGAAAGAGAGAGAGAGAGAGAAAGAGAGAGAGAGAGAAAGAGAGAAAGAGACAGAGAGAGAGAGAGAGAGAGAGAGAGAGAGAGAGAGAGAGAAACAGAAAGAGAGAAAACATAGAAAGAAGTTGAAATCAGCGACGAGCTGATAAATAACGGCATCGTCGTGCGAGAATGTTCCGTGTAACCAACTGATTCTCACGTAGACGAGAAACGCGCGTGTCGTGTGTCACGCCATTTCTACCTTCTCTCGTTCTCCCTCTTCTCTCTCTTTCTCTCTCTCTCTTTTTCTCTCTCTTTTCTCGGTACTTTTCCTAAACGCGTTATCGACTCCTTTCAATCGTTTAGAAATTTTTTTCAACTTGTTGCAACATTTCTTTCTTCTTTTTTTCTTCGTTTTCTTTTTTCTTTTATTTTCTTTTTTTTTTTTTTTTTGTTTTCTTTTTCTCTTTTTCCCCCCTTCTCTGTTTTCGTTTTTACACTTCGAATCTGAATTCAGCGCGAAAGATCCACTCTGAAATTCTCGACTTTCCACTAGTAGAGATTTCAATGCCTAAGCAAGCGTTCCCCACGCACTTCGATATTTTCAATCGACCATAGAAATATATAATATATTTAGATTTTGAAGTTTATTTGTGCATTTGTTCATTTATTTATTTATTATGATTTTTCTATTAATTATCATCTACGTTAATGTTTAATATGATCATAGAAAGGAGGATAGAAATGAGTTAGGAGAAAAATAAAAAATAAGTAATGGAAGATATGAATAAATACGACGGTGTCAAGTTCTTTGGCGAAAAAGATTTTCTTCCTTTTTCCTTTTTATTTTTTATTTTTTTTTTTGTCTTGTATCCTTGTTGTTAGAAAGGTGATTGGACCATCACCTCTCGAATTCACTTTGACCATAAAGGCCTGCCGATAGCTGACGTCACACCATCCATCGAATTCTGAATATTGACTTTGATCGATGATTACAAGCACACGAAGTCGAAGGATCCACCCTCTACGTACATGCCCCTCATTCCCTATCCCTCTTTCAACCCGATGCTTTTCGCGATCGATCTTTCCTACCTGAAATCTCGCAGTCTCGTAATTTCCGAGTTATTCGCGTATCCACTTTCTTACGTAAATACAAACACGCGTCGTGGATGTTTACAAGGCATATGTGTGCGTTTTCTTGTGCATATCCGTGTTCTTGGTCATACATTTCTACGATATAGTTTTGTTGTGCATGCCATGCATCTACGTATCCCTTTTCTGAGTATACATATATGTATATGTGTCTAATATGTATATGTGTATTTGTGTGTATGGGCCGCGCCCATCACCCGGGGTTTGCGTTCCACGAAGGAAGGAAAGAAAAATGGCGCCGTAGGAAATAGATATTACCTAACGGGCCTAACCACCCCTTTCCATCTGCTTGTCCTTCTCCCTTCTCCACTTCCTCATCCTCCTCATCCTCCTCATTCTCAACCTCATCCTCCTTTTTCATCGTCTCTTCTTCCTCCAACTCGTCCACGCTTACGGAACGCAAGCGAGTCGTTATATACGCAAGAAGGGTAGTATCCAACCACCCAACCCTCTTTAGGGTGCGGCAATATCCACCGATCTACAGTTTTTTATTTTCTTCTTCTTCTTCTTCTTCTTTTCCTCCTCCTCCTCCTACTCCTCTTCTTTCTTTTCTTCTTTTTTTTTTATTACTTTGTTTTTATTTCTATCTCTTTCCTTTCTTTTCAAACTACACTGCAAATATTCGTTTTCTATTCATTTTCCATTAGATTAATGGTAAATATAAATTTAAATCGTAAATTTTGAAATCGTAAATGGAAAAAGAACTACGAGAAAAATAATAAGATCGATTATAGTTTAATAATAACGATTATAGTTTTTATTTAAAAATAGAAAAAAGATAAAACGGAGAAATAAAATAATGCTCGTGAAAAATGAAAAAAACTAATCGAAACAAAATAAAAAAAAAAAAAGAAAAAAACCAAAAAGAAGAAAAAAATAAAGAGAGTGAATACTTTGCTCTTCAGTCGTTAGAGTTATCTTTCTCGTGTACACATATATATATACATATATATATATATATATACACACTTGTAGAATTTATAATAGCGAATGATTTGTCTTATGAAAGGCCTCGCCCATATTCTCCGTGAGAAGGAAAAATTTAGCGATTTCGTAGTCGTAAAATTGGCATAATCACGACGCGTAAGGGAGAAAGAGAGAAAAAGAGAAAAGGAAAGAGAGAGAGAGAGTGAGTGAGAGGTACGACTTCGATCGAACTCTTCGATCGACTACATTTTCTTTTTAAATCGTTAAGTATACTCTATTCGTCACGCTTTTCAATGCTTCTTCCGAAACTATTAAACGATCCTACGTCATCCCTTTTTTTTCTTCTTTTTTTTTCTTCATCTTTTTTTCCATCTTTTTCTCTCTCTTCTTCGTTCTTATTCTTCTTCATCGTCGTCGTCGTCATCATCGTCATCGTCGTCATCGTTGTCTTTCTCTTCGATGGATATTTACGCGTTGAAAGATCGCGTGACCGAATACAATAAGGGAAGATAGGGAAAGGGCGATTGCATGAAACAACATGAGTAATCGAGGACGTTCTTACTTTCTATCTATGAGAGAACGGATTTTTGTACCTTCCTCTCTGATTCTACGAAAATCGAATAAAAAGAAGATGCTAACGATTTTTTTTTTCTTTTTCTTTTCTTTTCTTTTCTACGATCAATTATTTATCACAGAAAATGATTAAATATATTCGCGTTGCATGATGACGTTCGAATGTTCGAATCTAAAATATTTAAAATAAGTGAATCGGATCATTCGAAAAGTTTCCTCCGGCTGAATTTTATTATAACGTGTGCTAATACGTTTTTGATATCAAAAGAAAAAAAGAATCCATGTATTAATTCAAAATGAGAGATTTAATCGAATGAAGATAGATAATAGATAAGTATGTTTAGATAGATAAATAGCTTTAGTTAACAATCGTCAACGTCCCATGTCAAGTTTCTCCCTCTTTCTCTCTCTCTCTCTCTCTCTCTCTCTCTCTGACGTATGTATCTCTAACGTAAATCAACGTTCATCATTTAGCTGTCGCTAATTTTCAAGACCAAAAACATCGTCGTAGTTCGTACTTTCCGCGTCTCGTCCAACGACATAACATGTTTTTGCTTAAAAAAAAAGAGAAAAGGAAAGAAACTAATACAGGAATAGACGTAGATGTTTTATTTTTTTTTTCTTTTTTTTTTTTTTATTCTTTTTTCGATCGCGAAAATGCAGCAGGCTTGTATCGGTAATCATCTTTTTTTCCCCATTTTTTCTTTTTGTTTTCTTCCCTTTCTTTTTTTTTCCCCCCCTTTTCACGTAACAGACTCAAGGTGGGTCTTTCGCGCGATAACATCTCGAGAGCGTGTACGGTCATTGCTGCCGAAAAAAAATAAAATAAAAAAGAAAAAAGAGAGAGGGAGAAAGAAAAAAGAAAAAAAAAGAACATTCAACGTACGGCGGATCGACAGACTTTCCTCCGAGTACAACAAGGTAGCTTTTCGCGTCTGGAAAAGTAGGAAACCCTGTCGAAAAGATTAGAACATGGCCGCGCCCGTGTCCAAGTAATACCAGTCCGGTAATATCTCACCATTAGGCATAATCATCCCCTTACACATCCGACGAGCGGCACATCCAACGAGAGAGAGAGAGAGAGAGAAAGAGAGAGAGAGAGAGTCAGACCGGCCCTCTCTAATGCCTTATAATTTATAACACTTTCTCCTTCCATTGCTAGTATCCTCCTCTACCTCCTCCGTCAGCTAACAACCCGCCACCGTGGCGCGTCCTTTCGTCTCCACCCTTCCTTCTCTCCACACCCACCCATTTGTTCTCTCTCTCTCTCTCTCTCTCTCTCTCTCTATCTCTCTCTCTCTCTATCTCTCTCTCTCTTTCTCTCTTTCTCCTTTCTCTTTCTCTATCGTCGTTTACACTACCCTTCCTTCCTCGGACGAACTCGCATCGCACTAGAAAATATATCAGAGTTAACGTTAAAATGCTCCGCCAACGAAATAAGCCTCCTCCACTCGTAACCCCATCTTCCCATCCACTACTACCATCACCACCACCATCATCACTATCACCACCACTACCACCGTCCAACTTCGTTTGCTTATATTACTCTCGTTTACAAGAAAGATTTCAGAGAGTAATTTTGACGTTCCAGGTAAAACGTTCATCTATTTAGAAATCGATGCTCGGTCGGCGGTAATATTAACTACGGCCTTATACGACCTTACAACAATGTCTCTAGCGTTTTCGTTTCTCGTAGACTTTTTGGAAATGATGGAGTGTCGAGAAAAGTAGAAAAATGACGGTAAATGAGAGGGAGAACTTTTGTTCGAGATTCGACGAATATCGTCGTCCTTTTCGTACGTTAATACGTACATACATAGGTACGTACATACACATATACATAATACATATAAATACATAAGTACGTTTATATACACGTTTATATATATGTATGTATGTATGTATGTATGTATGTATGTATGTATATGTAGCCAGTCAACGGGAAAGCTGGCCGGCGCAATAATTCGGCTCGGTACACCGAAAGCAGCGTTACCCTGCCTATGATGTCGACGTATTAATGTCGCTTCGACGAACGAGAAACGTCGAACGATAAAAGTGCATAAAAAGAGAGAAAGAACGTACCTACCTATGTATATAGGCGAAAAGAAGATTGAGAGAAAGAGAAAGAGAGAGAGAGAGATACATATACATCGTATATGTATATATAGAAAGAGAGAGAAAGAGAGAGAATACGAGGCAAAGAATACGAGAACGATCAGCGTTTTAAAATAGAGCAATTTTTAATTATTCCGGCTTCGCGTGATCCCCGAAGAGAAAGAGATAGAAAGATAGAGAGAGAAAGAAAAAGAGAAAGAAAGAGAAAGAGAGAGTATAGTATAGTATAGTATAGTAGAAGAGAGTAGAATGGAAGACGAAGAAAGAAAATAAAGTACAGAGGTTCGTATCCATCATCATCGTCGTCGTCGTCGTCGTCGACATCGTCGATGTCAACGTCGTCGTCGTCGTCGTCGTTCGAGACTGATGTTTACCCGAGTCCAGGGCCGACGACGACATATTAAAAATCCGCACGTACGCTCGCACGGCACGCGGATCCTTTTCGCAAACACGGAATTATATGTAAGCCGTAAGACATAGACAAAAGGGAGGACGCGCACGGATAGGCCGTGTGCCGCTTTGCATTTGCTACTGTAACTGCTGCTACCGTAACTGCAGTTTGCTAGTAGCAGACAAGAGGAAGGTTACAGGCATCGTCGTTCGTCGTCGTCATCGTCGTAGTTGTTTAACGTCGATGTATCGTACGCAAGAGAGAGAGAGAGAGAGAGAGAGAGAGAGAGAAAAAAAAAAGAAAGAGAGAGAGAGAGAGAGAGAGAGAAAGAGAAATAGAAAGAGATGAAAGCTTTTGTGTTCTCTCTTGTGTATGGACGTGGGTGCGCTCGCGCTCGCTCACTCGCGTTTCTCGTAAAACCCCTTGCCCCCTCGAAACGTTAAGCCTCCAAAGCGGGTACATAGGCCTTAAGCCGGCCCTCTCTACGCGTTTTCCCTTCTCTCTTCTTTACCCCTCTCGATTTTTCCATCTCTGTTTCTCTCTTTGTCGCTTTCTCTCTCTCTCTCTCTCTCTCTCTCTCTCTCTCTCTCTTTCTATTGCTCTCTGACGTGTACGATACATCGCGACACCGAGCTATCCGTCGGGCACTGCTCTTACTGCCTTAATGCATTCGGCAAACATCGGCTGCGCCGTTGCAAACGGGTCTTTATTTACACTACGGATTCTTTCTCTTTTCCGTCTCTCTTTTCCTATACTAGAACGTCTAGATATATTATATATGTATCTATATATGTATGTATGTATATATATATATGTACGTGTATGTGTACATGTATGCATGTGGTGAAGGAGACTACTACACTCACTCTCTTATAGGTGGTACTCGAAGATCACTAGTTTCCGGTCTTCTCGAAATGAAATCTCGAGATTGGAATTTATCTGGACTTCGAAAGATCGGAAAAGTGAAGAAGGATAGAGAACTATGTTCCTCTCTCTTTCTCTCTCCCCTCTCTCTCTCTCTCTCTCTCTTTCTCCAACTCTTTCTGTATCCCTCGTTTGCACTTTATCCAACACATCCGCGTTCGCATTTCGTGATAGAACCGAGAATGGTCGATGATGAGAGAGAGGAAGAAAGAGAGAGAGAGAGAGAGAGAGAGAGATACATAGAGAGAGAAAGGGCGAGGATAACGCGATGCGATGGAAATCAAGCGCAACCCCTTACCACGGATCGGTATATATACGGAGCATCGGCCGATGGAAGCCATTATCTTGATATGCTGGCCGCTAGCATCGAACCGCACTCTCTTCTCGGCGTGCGCGGACACGAAAGCAGACGCGAAAGCGCCGCGCGCGATGCTTCCCGAAGGGCCGTGCTGCGCGGCGTCGGTAACGTGTAATTAAAGTTGCCAGCCAATGAGAGAAAGAAGAAGAGAAAAAGAGAAAGAGAATGAGAAAGAGAGAGAAAGAAAGAGACAGATAAAGAGAGAGAAGAGCTAGGAAGGGTGGGTGGGTGATGGTGAAGGTGGATGGTGCTCTGATGGTGGTTGGATTGCTCCAGCGTTGTGCGTCTCTCGCCGACTGAAAAATTTTTCCACGAAAGATAAATGAACGCTAGAAAAGAGAGAGAAAGAACGAGAAAGAGAGAAAGAAAGGAAGAGAGAGAGAAAGAGAGAGAGAGAGAGAGTCGATCGTTTCTCTGAGATAGAAGTTTGACTGGATATTCCGTATGTATATATTTGTATGTGTGTGTTAGAGAGAGAGAGAGAGAGAGAGAGAAAGAGAGAGAGAGAGCGAAAGAGGGAGGGAAGGATGGAGGGTGGCCGACCGAAAAGAATGCGATCTTTCGGTTACGTCTTTTTTTCGATTTTAATTTTAATTGATAGGGGAAGTCAATTATTGATCGGAACGAGTGAGATTGATGATAGACGTTGTGGTAATGAAACCGTCTTTTAAACTTTGATCCTAACGAAACTGTCTTAACGGAATTGCTTCTTAAAAATGACCAAGGCCTATATTTGTTCCTGAATGAGACACTATTCCTTTACGACTATCTTGTAATAGCGGCAAATCGTACCTTCATCGTTTGTTCATTGTCCGAGAGATAAGTGTGCGAAAAAAGAAAGAAAGAAAGAAAGAAAGAAAGAAAAAAAGAAAGAAAGAAAGAATGGTAGTAGTCGAATGAAAAGTAACTTCTCGTTCTTATTTCTCCCTCCTTTTTTCTCCCTCTCTCTTCGTCCTCGTCACCCTCTCCCCTCTCTTTTTTTTAAGTATTCCGTCCAAGGAAAACAGCCATTAGCGAGAGTTTTCGCTTTTCGCACAAAACTTTTACGTTGCTCCGTAAATTTTACCTTTCCTTCTTTCTCGCACGCGCGTCGTGGTGAGTCGTGTAAAGCGGTACGGTGAATGAAAAGAGAGAGAGAGAGAGAGAGTAAGAAAAAGAAAGAGCAAGAGAGAGTGAGAGTAAGGGAGGAAGAGGGAATGAGAAAAAGTAAGGGGGTAAGGCGTGAAAGACGAGACGAAGAAAAAATAAAAGAATGAAAAAGAAAGAGAAAAAAAGAAGTAGAGAAACGAAGGAAGGACGGAAGGAAGGAAGGAAGGAAGGAAGGAAGAAAAGAAAAGAAAGAAAGAAAGAAAGAAAGAGAAAGAAGAAAGTAAGCGACCACGAAGAGGAAACTCCAACTTCGGCCGCATTTTTCATCGTCTATAAATTCTTATTTATATGCGACGCCGTGTTTCTCTTCGATTAGGAAACCCGAAGAGAAAGATAGAGATAGAGATAGAGAGAAAGAGAGAGAGAGAGAGAAAGATGGTAAAAGAAAAAAAAGAAAAGAAAAAGCAAAGGGAAGAGTTTTCAGTACGAGTTCTCCGACAATATCGAAGAAATTTGTCAATGTATTTGCGGGAAGAGATCGTGCCAGGACCAACGTCAAAAGTCGTTGATTTTCTTTACAAAATTAATACCGTGCACTATACTTACACAATCTCTCTCTCTCTCTCTCTCTATATATATATATATATATATATATATATATATATATTTATTTATTTATCTTTATCTCACTACCTGTTCTATTCCTACATATGTATATCCTAAGTGTGTAAGAGCTCGTTAGGTGGAGGGGGATGAGCAAGGGTTAGACAGCATTGGAACGTTCGTTCGCTCGTTCGCTCACTCGCTCGTTCGCTCACTCGCTCGTTCGTTCGTTCGTTCACACGCTTGCTATCTCACTCACTTGCTCATTCGCTCATTCGCTCGCATGCTCGTTCGTTCGTTCATTCGTTCCTTCGTCCGTCCGTTCGTCTGTCCGTTCGTTCGTTCGTACGTTCGCTAGAGCTTCGCTCGACATCGAAACGCACACACTTACGAGAACGCGTACAGGTGTATTTAGGTAGAATTCGATACTACGGCTAGTGCGAAGCATCCATGTAGAGGGTACGAGGATCGAATAGGTCATTAATCAAACCACACCCTCGCGGACAGGCACGATATAACGGGTGTATCTCGCGCAAACCATTTCCTCCGTTTTCAAGCAACCCTCTCTCTTCGATACGAAGAGAGAAAGAGAAAGAGAGAGAGAGAGAGAGAGAGAGAGATTTTCTCTTGCTTTCTCGCTTTGGGGCATTCTCAAATACGAACTCGAGGGGTCGGCCAAATCGAGTCGATCGGTATCCGTGAAATTCAACGGGGTAACTCGTATCTCTAGGGCGGTGATTTTTCGCGTTTAAAAGTCCTTTTCCGACGTACTCTCCAACGTCGTAGTCATAGTCATAGTCGTAGTCGTAATCGTAGTCGTAGTCGTCGCTGTCATTTAAATTCCGCGTCACCGCCTAGGCGTGGCTACTTTTTTGCGAGTAAAACTTTTCCAACTCGTTCTCAACTGGCTTTTCTCTCTCACTTTCTCTCTCTCTCTCTCTCTCTCTCTCTCTCTCTCTCTCTTTCTTTCTTTCTTTCTTTCTTCTATCCTCTCTCCTCGACGTTGAAAAATCTTGAAAGGGGAGTTAAACGAGAATACAGTTTGCGTGCGTGGTTCGAGGGTAAAAAGAAGTCGCGTAGTTTCCTCGCGATGAGAGAAAGAGAAAGATAGAAGGATAGAGAAAGAGAGAAAGAGAGAAAGAGTGAAAGAGAGGGTGGTGAGGAGAGTACGACTGTCGGTGGAAAGGGGTGGCTTTCGAATTAGCGTATTTGAAACTTGGTATACACCGCTCGATGGCGCAGCACAGTTGCCAAGTGACGTATTATAATATTTCATTCCCCCGTCGTACGCACACACTAGGAGCCACTCATTCTCTCTCTCTCTCTCTCTCTCTCTCTCTCTCTCTCTCTCTCTCTCTCTCTCTCTCTCTCTCTCTCTTTCT
>NC_060969.1:862500-865000 GCF_910589235.1 Vespa crabro | reverse complement strand
TTCCATTTCCCTCCTCCCTCTCTTTCTCTCTTTCGTAATATCCTTTTTTCCCTTCCCCTTTTCTTCTTTCTTTCTCTATTCCAGTCGCGCCGGCGCGGACGCCGGACATAAAATGTAGATTAATATAAATATTCATAAACACCATAAAGTTTATGTCTCGAGTATGCGCGAGGGACGAGTAACGAGAACGGCGAACAGCGTGCGCCTCTCGCTCGTCGTAAAACCCACCGCGTTTGCCGTATTCTCGCGACACTATAGAGAAAAAGAGGGAGAAAGAGAGAGAGAGAGAGAGAGAGAGAGAAAAAGAAAAAAAGAAAGAAAGAAAGAAAGAAAAGAAAAGAGTGAAAGAGAAGGAGGAGTTACCGAAGGGGGAGAGAAATTCCGTGAACACTCGGACCGTTTGGCTCTTCGAGTAGGAGATAAGCTTTTTTCGAGAGGAGTTGAGTATCGAGTGGTACCTCTCGATCCTCACTTACTACTATGACTACGACGACGAAAACGACGACGATGACATCGACGACGTCGACGTTCTTTTAATTCGAAAATTCGTCGACTACAATTTCCAATCTATTTGTAAGCAAAAAGAAAAAGATAAACAGAAAGGGAAAGAGAAAGGAAAAAGAGAGAGAAAGAGAGAGAGAGAGAGAGAGAAAGAGAAAGAGAGAAGGAACGAGAATGAAAGAAAGTGAAAGATACAACGATTGATAACGAAGAAAAGAGAAACAAATAAAAACAGAGATTATAAAAAAAAGCAAAGAACTAGAAAGAGAGAGAGAGAGAGAGAGAGAGAGAATGAATGTTGACATAAAAAATAGATAAATAGATTTATAGATAGATAAAATACTTTAAAACGAGAGAGGAAGAAGAAGGGTATCGCTCGATCTTTAACCTTTCCTTTCTTCGTCATAATTTTTCGTTCCTTATCCACAAGGTTTTCCATCTTAATTTGTCGTCAGGTCTTATATAGCGTGTGTCGGCACATAATTAATAAATTAATCAGCGATTAACGAGCGATCGTCATGGCGTGTGGCATTTTTAATTTTTGCGTCCACGCGACCTCCCTTTCCCTCTCCCTCTATCTCTACTTCTACCTCTACCTCTCCTTCTCCCTTTCTATCTCTGTCTATCTCTTTTTCTTTCTCTTTCTCTCTTTCTCTCTCTCTCTCTCTCCCTCTCTCTCTCTCTCTCTCTCTCTTTCTCTCTTCAAGCCGGTGTAAAGTTGCTTGCTTGCTTGCTTGCGCGCCGTGGCATATTACCCACGCCTGGCGTGTTGTGATTTTTATCGGACAATTAACGCGACGGTACACGTGTTGCGCGAACGTTTACGCCTCGTTGAACGGTCGCCGACAATTAAAACGAACCCGAAGAAGGATTCCGGTCCGCACGCACGGAGTCCGGGCGTGCGCGCACATTCTCTTCCCGTCTATCTTTCTCTCTCTCTCTCTCTCTCTCTCTATCTATCTATCTATCTCACACACACATACACACACTCTCTCTCTCTCTCTCTCTCTCTCTCTCTTTCTCTCTCTTTCTGTCGTTCGCTCGACGGAAAGAGAAATTATCCGACGTTAAATCGTTGAGATCACTCGTGTTCCGCTTGTCCATCGGTCGGACACTTTTCAAGGACGATTTCGGACTATAATCGTCGAACCATCTCCAACTGTGACACGAGATATCAAGCGAGATATCTCTGACGATTAAATATTGTAGATAATTCGTTTAAAATATATGCTCTTAACTCCATTATTAATATCACGAAATAATGTTAATTGGTTTTTAAAAATTCCGCTAAAGGTATATCACTTAGCGCGAAATCATTTTTATGGATAATTATTATCAGGTAGAACTATCGAAAAGTTTTCTTTTTCGTTGAATAAGTTTTTTAGCTTCTAACGAGAACTTCGGTAAAAAAAAAAACAAAAGAGAAAAAGAAAAGAAAAAAATTATTAATATATTTCTTTCGCGATATAAAAGTAATAAATAATTCATTTGTAATAAATCCTTAAGGCTTTGTAATATTATCTTATCGGTGTAATGTTACCTCGTTATAAAATAGTAAGATATAGATAACTATGTAAAAATCCTTTTTTTTTAAATGGATTATTATTATGTATAACATAAAGTTTTCTATTCACTCCATTCTCAATCCTCCCCTAAACTCATACTAAATAAGTTTTTATCTTCGATCAAAACAGAAGAAGTTATTAATATATTAATAAAAAATTAAATTCCATTAATTATAATATTGTTATCAAACGTCTGGTCTATCATAAAAATCTTTTTATTTTCTTTTGTAGTACCTCGTAAAACGGATGAAGAACTTTTTTTCCTATTTCCTTTCTTTTCTTTTTTCTTTTTTTTTTTCTTTTTTTTTATTCTTTTCTTTTTTTAACTTTAGATCCTTTTAAGAACTATCGTTTGAAAGATAATAATATCATTTCGCTCTGATTCTCTCATCCCATAGGGAGGCGAGAGGGGAGACAATTCACTTTCGAGATAA
>NC_060969.1:835000-857500 GCF_910589235.1 Vespa crabro | reverse complement strand
ATATATATTACATATATATATATATCATTCGTAGAAATAATCAATCTTAAGTAAGTACGCGATTGAAGACCATATAACCTTTCACATCAATTTTACTTCAACTTCGATCGTTCCTTGTTGGAGAAACTTTTTAACGGCTTTTCCTATAAAATAACAAAACTAGAACAATAACAACAATAACAACAACAACACAACAACAACAAAAGAAAAAAAAGAAACTAAAAAGAAATAAAGAAAGAGAAAGAAGAGATAAAAGGGAAAAGAAAAAAAGGAAAGAGATAAAATGAAAAAAAGAAAAAGAATATATATATATATATATATATATATATATATATTTAAAAAAAAAACGCTTAAAAAACAAAAAAAGAAAAAACAAAAAAGAAAGAAGAAGAAAAATCATGGAGAACTCGATAGCAAAGGGCGAACGAATCCGATCGGTCGGTTTCCCGGCGAAATAAATAAAAGGACAAGTGGAAAAAACGGCGCCGGGAATAAACGGTGCTGAGTGGATATGGGTGGGAGGAGGAGGAGGAGGAGGAGGACGAGTAGGAAGAGTGGTGGTTGAGGGGTATAGTGGGGAAACTATGAGGTAGAAGGTTGAATACGGGGGTTGTTGGCAGTGGTGGCAGAGGGTGGCGGCAATTCTCCGTGGGAGGGAAGCGCGAATAAAATAAAAGAGTTTATCGTCCGCTTATAATCCGGGCCGTTTTAGCGGTGCGCCGCTCGGAGAACGATGAAATACGGGAGCAGGAAAAAAATGGGCACGCGCGGGTGCGCGTCGACAAAATGCAAAATACAAATGGTGGTAAGGTGGGGGTGAGTTGGGCGGTAAAGGGTAGAGGGGAAGGGAGCGACGAACGAGTAGAGGAGGTAGGGGAGGAGGAGGTGGAGCGTTGAGTGCAAGGAATGGCGAAACAAAAAAGGAAAAAGAGCAAGGAAGAAAGCGAAAAAAAATAAATAAAAAAGAATAAAGAGCAAAAAAGGAAAAATGAAAAGAAAGAAGAAGTAAAAAAAGGGGGAAAACGAACGGAACGAACGAATGAAGGAATGAATGAATGAACGAATGAACGAAGGAACGAATGAACGAATGAAAGATCAGAAACAAAAAAGAAAAAGAACAAAAAGAAGAAGAAACTAGGGAAGTCGTGTTTCCAAAAATATATCTCGTTGGGAAAATCTTCTTCTTCGACGACGAATCATGGTAATAGTCGCGAGTGGATATTTGCCGATATAAAAGTGATTCGTTCTTGTTTCCTGGTTTTTCTTTCTTTTTTTCCTCCTTTTTTTTATTTTTTTTTTTTTCTTTTTTTTTTTATTTTTTCTCGTCCCTTTTACCGTACGCCACGGTCGATCATATCGTATATTCCGAAAGGGTTGATAATCCTTCTATTAGGTCACTTCGGAAAGTTCTGTCCGTTTATTTCTTTCCTTTTTTTTTGGTTCTTTTCCTTTTTATCTCTTTTTATTCACAAACATTCATTTAAAAATAAAGCATAATGTGTTGTTTAATAAATAACATTGTACTATCGTACTATATATTTATTCGTATATATGTATGCATAAATGAATGAAATATTTCGATAGAACGAAATAGAGAATAATTTTCTAACGTTATTTTCCATTCGATCATTTACATAAGGATATTATTTTTATTTTAATAAATAAACAATTTATTTGCAATATATTTAAAACAAATTGTTCATTTAAGTAAATGATTAAATTTTTCGCGTATGCTTTTTTTATAACTACCGTAGATTCGAACGTTATGATTCACACACACACGCGCGCGCACACGCACATACACACACGCACACTGTTAACAACGACATTAATTACTACAGAAAGTTAATGCAATAAATTCGAAAAATTAAAAGATATATCTCGTCGATAAAAAAGAAAAAGAAAAAATAATACAAAAAAGGAAAGAAAGAGAGAGAAGGAAAAAAATGTTTAAAACAGCCTGTAACGTATGACGTCAATTACTTGCACGCATTATCATATTACATTAATGAAAGAAGAACACGGATTGCATTATGCCTGAGGAAAATGGCTCGGTAGATTTTTCCACGCGATGAACGTCACCGAAAATTAACTCCGCATGATGGAGAAAAAAGAACAAGAGCCAGTCAGCAAGGAACAGAGTCAGTTCAGCCGGCTAGAGTTTTAGTAGTCGCTAATAATCGCGAAAGCTCTTTCGCGCTTGGATGGTGAAAGAGAAATTAAAAAAAAAAAAAAAAAAAAAAAGAAAAAGGAAAAGAAAAAAAAGAAGGAAGAACTAAAAGAAAACCGGAAAAAAGGAAAAAGGAAGAAGGAAAAGGGAAAAGAAAGAGAAAAAGAAAAGATCAGAGAGAGAGAGACGACGTGATACTTCCGGTGTACTCCGGAAACGGATGATACAACAGATTCTTCTATCTCGCGCTCGTGATTATTACCGAGATATTATTATCTTGAGAAGACAATAAACCGATACGGGACATCTCCTTCACAACGGCGCGTGTAGAATGCTTTTGACAAAAAAAAAGAAAAAGAAAAAAAGAAAAAAGAAAAACAAGAAAAAAAAGGGAGGAAGTAAGAAAAAAAGGAAAAAGAAAGGAAAGAAAAGAAGTGGGATAAAGATGGAAATAGAGAAAGAGAAACAGAGACAGAGAAAGCAGCTGCTTTCGTCAATAAGAGATCCGTCTCATTAACAAGTTGTAATGGAACCGACGTATCTATTCGTAAAGTCTCTGTACTCTGATACACAGGCCATCAATATATATATATATATATATATATATATATATATATATATATATATATATATACATATATACATATATATATACATATATATATATACATATATATATACATATATATATACATATATATATATATATATATATATACGTAGGTGTGTTCCTCTTTCGTTTTGCTAGTAGCTCGTTGGTTCGATGAAGGTAAGAGGAAGCATAGAGGAGGGTAGAAAGAGAGAGAGAGAGAGAGAGAGAGAGAGAAAGAGAGAATGGATAGATAGATGGAGAGACACGATCGAGAAAAGGGTAGATAGATAGAAAGAGAGAGAAAGAGAGGGAAAGAGGGTATAGAAGGATGGGAGGGGGGCCTTCGAGAATAGGCGATACGAAAACGAGCCGAACGAGCGAGCATAGGTTGCGATACGAGGCCATAGAAGAGAAGAGAACGAGTGTGAGAGAGTGCGAGAATGAGAGAGATAGAGGAAGAGAGAGAGAGAAAGAAAGAGAGAGAGAGAAGCAATGCGTGCGTCCGATGGATATGCAACTTCCATGCACCCATCCCGGCACATCGACGTACACATTGTGTACGCGCCATTGAAAACGGCGAAACAATGAGACCGTAGCCGTGTTTTGTCCCGTGACTTCTCGCCCGTTTTCGAAACATCGCGTAACGGAAAGGAGGCACGCGCGCGAGGAGACGAGACGAGACGAGACGAGACGAGACGAGAGGAGACCCAGGGATTGAGAAGAGAGGAGAGAAGTGATCGAAGAAGAGAGAGAATGAGAAAGATAGACTATTAGTAACGACTATACGCGATGAACAACTTATTTGGACCTATATTGTGTGTGTGTGTGTGTGTGTATGTGTGTATGTATGTGTCATAAAATATCGTCAGATATATAAAATATATTAGGGTGAAATTTCGAGTTTAAAATAAGTATCTCATGATGTTATTTTTATATTTGAAATTATCGAAAATCTTTCGGGTTTAGAGATAATCATGATACAAATTTCTGTAAACGAAAATTCCGTTAATCGTCTATCGTTTTATTTATATATTTATATATATATATATATATATATATATATATATATATATATATATATATATGTATAAGTATGTATACATGTATGTATATAATTTTGAAGTAGCACTTATACTATTATATGTATCTTCGTATAAACAGGAAATATTAATTATTAGTTCATATTTCAAAATTAACGTTTATTAAAATAGATATAAGTTATACTTAATTATGTATCATAATAATATTCCTCCCATAATTTTGCTATATTAATGTATTATAGATACCATAATTCTTTCATAATTTTATTCTGATACTATTCGATATAAAATTATATTACAATTAATAAATTATATATATATATATATAACTTCATTCTTTTTCTTAATATTTTTTAGGAACACGAAAAAAAGAAAAAAGAAAATCCATAAAGATTATAAAAAATAAATTATTTAAAGATTATTGAAGATTATTAAAAAAAGCAAAAAAGAAAATTCATAAGGATATAATAATAACTATTTAACAAATAATAAACGTACATAGAGGTATATGAAAATAAATGCATTACAAAGTACACATACCTGCATTACCTACATACCTACATACATTCATACAAAGAGAGAAATTCAAAGTCTTCCTTCGGAATTAGAGTAGGCATACATATATATACATATATATATATATATATATATATATATATATATATATATATATGTATATGTATGTATATCAGAACGAAGTAACTCGAGTTAGCCGGCAACTGGTTAAGGACTGTGTAGGTAGGTCCACGTTGTATGGAAAGACGTGCACGATTTCGTAGTAAACCGAACGACGACGTAATTCTCTCTTCCAGTGGCTTGCGGCCACTCGTCGGAGACGTCGTCGACGATTTATAGGAGCTTCGAGGGTTGGCATACGTTAAAAACCGGACGTACGTACGGCCGGGCAACCGGCCGACGATACGCGGTACCTACCTCTGCTTTTCTCTCTCTCTCTCTCTCTCTTTCTTTCCCTCTCTATCCGTCTCTCTCTTTCTCTCTCTTAGACGGTCTTCCTTCTCTTTTCACCGTGCGTGCTCGCGCGAACCGCTCGACACTGGAATCGCTTTGCATACCATTTCGCGCAATCTCGAGATCTTAATATTGCCTATAATTCAGGGCATCGTCCTTCTCGCGTGTCCTCCTTCTCCTCCTCCTTCTACTCCTCCTTCTACTCCTCCTTCTTTACCGTCTCTTCCTCTTTCCTCCCATTTTCACCCTCTTCAACCTCTTTCGCATATCCTCTTCGAATTCTCCTTCCAAAATGGTGTGAGAACGTCGATTCGATTTCTTAGTGAAACTGAAACAACTCTCTCTTTCTCTCTCTCTCTATCTCTCTATCTCTCTATCTATCTATCGATCTAGCTATCTATCTATTCATTTATCTGTCTATCTATCTATCTATCTATCTATCTATCTATCTATATCTCTATCTTTCTTTCTCTAATTTGTTTAATTTTAATTATAATTGATTTAGGTTATATTATTAATTTATAATCAATTCAATTTCTTCGATCGATAATCATCAGGATTTTCATACGATAATTTTGTAAATTAACGTCTTTCGAAAATTCTATTTATCATTATTTCTTTATGTCAGTTATAATGCAATATAATGTTCATCAAAAATTTTCCATCGAGTGGATACATTAAATTCAGAAGCGACTTTTCTTATATCAATTCGATTCATTTCACCCTTATATTTTTTTTTTTTATTCATAAATAATTTCATTTTATCGATGATCCATTACATTTGGCTAATGGAAATTTGGCTAATACAAGATTTTTTCATTATTATTCGTTAAATAAAATTCATTAGAATGAAATTTGCGATGTCGCGATAGAAAAAAAAAAATATATATATATATATATATAGAAGATAAAAGTATATATAGAAGATAAAAATATGTTAAGAAGAAATATAAATAGAAGAAATCATGATAAATTCATCGTAGATGAATAAATTCATCGTAGATCACATTTCTCCCCTTTATTTCATTCGTAATGCAAACGATCGACGAACGGATGGGGGCCATGCTTAACGTCGAAGCGCGACATCCTCTTTAGCAGGCCTTTAAGCGCGAAACCCTTGACTCTTGACTCTCTTAACCCGTTTCGGCTTTGGCTGCTGAAAAAGAGAAGAAAAGAGAAGAGAAGAGAAAAGAAGAGAAAAGAAGAGTAGAAGAGAGAAGAGAAGAAAAAGGGAAGGAAGGGAATGCAAGTGATCTTTGATTACACTGTTAGCTTGTTGTGTGTCATTGCGAAGCTAGCATTTCCTTTTACACAAAAGAGAGAAAGAGAGAGAAAGAGAGAGAGAGAGAGAGAGAGAGAGAGAGAGAGAGAGATGAAAAAAAGAAGAAAAGAAAAAAGTCTCCATAAATAAAAATAGATAATAATGATGTATATTCGACAATTTTTTTAAATGATATAACAGGAATGGAAAAAAAGAAAAGGAAAGGAAAGAAAAAAGAAACAAAACAAAAAAAAAGAAAAGAAAAAGTTATTACCTATAACTATTTATTTCTCATTTTCGTGATCTCTAATGCCGCCGACACCGATGGATGGTTACATTCGATGCATTCGAGCATTTGCATGAAGAGACTTGCACGACTAACTATGATAATTAGTATATAATGTGTGGTTCGTCGAGAAAGCTCTCTCTTTCTCTCTTTCTGTCTCTCTCTCTTTCTCTCTCTCTCTCTCTTCCTCTCTCTTTAGATTTACGGAACGCTGACTTCTGTAGAACCCACTAGAAAGTGAAGTTTTATCCCTGTGTCAGCTGGCACATCCAAAGTAAAAGGACAAATAAGAAGACCAACGAGAAAGACCGTGGGACGGTTTCTCTCTCTCTCTCTCTCCCTCTTATCATTTTCTTGTATCTATCTATTTATCTATCTATCTATCTATATATATATATATTTCTCTTTCACTTGGTTCTTCGCTTCTTTTCGATAATTAACGATGAAAGGGACGTCGTCGTTCGGTATGGCGACTAGTACCAGCACCTACTCGACGAGAGCGCATTTTCGAGGGTCGATTGAACACTACGGTACAAGTTAGGGTAGTAGAGGGTAAGTAGCGCAAGAGAGAGAGAGGGAGAGAGAGAGAGAGAGAGAGAAGATACAAAGGACGAAAGGATACGCGACGATCGGGGCCGTGCGTTCTCGAGGCGCGTCCTTTCTCATAGTTTTCTTCACCGTCTAGAGAGACTAACAGGAAAATAATACCCCGTTGATTGGCAATTTAGCTTGAGATTGCAGCGGCAAGAAGAAGCTTCTCCTTGGCGAAAGAACGAATCAAGCCTTCGGCTCGGCTGACTTGCGATGGGGGTAAGAGAGAAAGAGAGAGAAAGAAAGAGAGAGAGGGAGAGAGAGAGAGAGAGATAAATAGATAGATAGATAGAGATAGGGAGAGAAAGAGAGAGAGAGAGAGAGAGAGAGAGAGAGAAAAAGAGGGAGAAAGAAGACGATAGAAAAGGAATCGAAGGGATGAAGAGATAAAATCGAACTTTAATGTTATCCTTTACATGATCTCTCTTTTTGATCTTCTTAAAAGGAAATACACGAGATTGAGATAAATAATTCCTATTTTTATATGAATTAATTTAATATCAATTATCAATGATATTCGTTTTTGTAGATAATTTTTAACGCGAATAAAAAGTTCTAATCTAATGTACTAAAAGTCTATCACGTTCTAATCGTTATGCAAATTTTCTATTGATGAAAAAGAAAATGATCATTCTTACAGATTTGAATCATCGTGACTATGTTTCCTTTATAATAATCGAATCGATTATTCAATTTTATATCATCGAAGAAATAAAATTTCTTATATGACAAATTAAATAATATCGTTGTTAATCATTCTTCATTTTTTTGTTTTGTTTATCCTTATATTAGAATTAATCGAAATCATATGTGAGATAAGGAAAAAGGTTTTTTATTTTTTTTTTTATTTTATCTATTCGTATACATTAACATGTAAATTATTACATAGACGTGTCAGTACAGCGCACTGATCTACATTGCTTTTAAAAAAAACAAACGAGCATAACATTTTAAATTCTTTCGATAAATTCTTATTAAAACAATCTTGCGATATATCTTTTTTACTTCTTTTGTTTATTTTTACTTATCTTTTTTACAATTTTTTCCTTTCTTTTTGTCTTTTTTACAATTCTCTTGTAACGAAAATATAACATTTATTTATCCGATCGTCAATAATGTCAATAATACATCCGAATGATACCATTGGTTATCGAGATAAGATTCTAATCTTATTTAATCATCCTACAATTAATCATTGCATTATACATTTACAATAATGAAAATTCTCTCTTGGGAAAGGTCAAACGTACGCGTTAACAAATGTGATAATGAAAATGTATAAGTACGAAGGAAAAAATGCCGGACGAACATTTATCGTCAGACTTGACGAACGAACGAAGAGAAAATTTATTCAAGAGTGGAGGAGGAGGAGGAGGAGGAGGAGGAGGAGGAAGGAAAGAGGGTGGAAGAGGAGATGGAGATGGAATATAGGGATGGGTTATGGGTTATGGGAAAGGGACTATGGGGATGATGGTGATAGGAGGACGAAGTGGTGACCAGGACGGGGGAGTAAACGAAAATTTCGAGGCTAATTCGCGCGCTTTAATCGCTCGGCTCATTTGACGCGGCGCATGAAAAACGGCTGCCGATAAATTTTGACAGTATTCTGTCCATTGCATTGCAATAATACCGGACCATATATTAGGGTGGTTCGCGGGACGCGATGCGCGAGAGCAAGCAGCCATCCTCCTCCTCCTCCTCCTCTCCCTTCTTCCCTCGCTTGTCCCCGATCGTTCTCTCTACCACCCACCATCTCTCTCATTCCTACGGTAACAAGAGTAGAGGAAGTGGTGGAGTAGTAGGTGGAAGAGGTGGAGGTGGAGGAGGAGGAGGTGGAGGAAGAGGTGTGTAGAGGATCGAGGGACGCGAAGAGCTTTCGTATAGTTTGCCGGTAACATATTACGAATTAATACCAACTGCTCCAGTGAAATATTACTGCAAAATACTGACCGTTATTTGCGCGCACGGCGGAGAGTCGCACGCGCAACTCGAACGAATTACGTCGGCCTCGAAGTATTACCTGCCATCTACCATTTCATCTGTACTATCTATCTTTTTTTTTTGCTCTTTCTTTCTTTCTTTCTTTCTTTTTTTTTCCTTTTAATTTATCTTTGATTCTTTTTTCTATTTGGTCCGTTTACTTCTTTTTTTTTTCTTTCCTTTTTTTTTTTTGCATTTCCCTTCATCCTCCTCTTGTAGACATTTTCTTTTAAACGCAGGTGTTAAGTTAAGAGCTTTTTCTCAGACTCGTACGCTTGAGTATGCGTACTCATGTATTTGTGTATGTGTTTGTGTATATGTGTGTATGTGTGTATGTGTTAGGGAATGCATTTTCAGAAATTTGTTTGTAACGCTTATTTTTTGTTCTCTCTTTCTCTCTCCCTCTCTCTCTCTCTCTCTCTCTCTCTCTCTCACTCTCTTTTCTTTTTTCCCTTCTAATGAGACGTTCTGCAAAGTTTTCCTATTAGTAAAACGCCTTTTTATTATTTTATAGGATAGATGGACATTAATAATATATAAATTAAGGATGTAGTTGTAAGAGTTAAGATAACGAAATGAACGTTTATTCTGTTAAATTTTAATTATTTTAAAAGAAAATACATGGAAAATAGTGAAATAATAACATTGATTTTCATAATTTTCTTAAGAAATATTTAGTGACTTATTAATAGATACTTTAGAAAACGCTTCTCTAATCAATAGATGAATTTTATTTTGAACGTTTAAGAAATTTTGAATTTTACAATGGTTTTAAGAAATTTATTTATATTTATTTATGCAAACATTCTAATCAATAGATGAATTTTCTTTAACAAATTAATGACCTCGGAAGTTTGCTTTTGTGTATGTGTGTGTGTATGTGTGTATGTGTATATAAATTTTTTAAAAATTTATTTGTAATCTTTGTTTATATGAAATTTCTAATCAATAGTTAAATTTTCTTTAATGGGATAAAAGCTTTTAGATTTTATGGGATAGAAATGTTCGTAGAAATTTATTTTTGATTCTTGTTTATATGTTGATTTCTGATCAATAGGTAAATATATCGGATTTGCTATTTATAAATTTCTTCCTTTTTGGTATCTGAGAACAAGTTTGGTGCATCTAGTTTTCGATTAAGGAAATCGATCATTTTGATATTTAATAGCGTTAATTGTTTTACATAATAATGTGTTCTCACAGTTTATTTAAACAATTTAAGAAAGGAAAAAATATTTTTAAAACATAGTTAATTGTTTAATATAAAATGAAACACACAATGATATTAACGAAATAAAAGATACAAAATATATATATATGTATATATAATTTTAAAAAATGTTAAACAACAAATTGATCAACGAATAATATTACATAAAA
Source organism: Vespa crabro (assembly GCF_910589235.1). Lineage (NCBI taxonomy): Eukaryota > Metazoa > Arthropoda > Insecta > Hymenoptera > Vespidae > Vespa > Vespa crabro. The sequence goes on along the minus strand of NC_060969.1, from coordinate 847,231 downwards.
TTAATTTCCTAAAATTCTAATAAACTATATATCTCGAACAAAATCGTTTCCATACATATATAAATGAAATGCAATTTAATTTATTTTATTCGATTATTCGTTTAACCTATATAATCTTTTTGAGCATCTTCAATGATAAACGACTGTCACAAATATCTTTGATAAAATCTTAAATATACATGCTAATTGTTAATTTAACGATCATGAATATGTAAAGAAGTCTGATGAAGAAAAGGCCAAGTCCAGAGAATAGAATACAGACTCCTCTTGCCTCTCCCTCTCTCCCTTTCTCTCCCTCTCTCTCTCTCCCCTCTCTCTCCCCCTCTCTCTCTCTCTCTCTCTCTTTCTTTCTCCAATTACGGAATATAAAGTTCGATTTTCGAGGTGTACCGAGTTTCGTAGTAGGTACGTCCCACTTTGTCGTTTCATGTTCACTCATCGTCGTCGTCGTCTTCGTCGTCATCGTCGTCGTCATCGTCGTCATCGTCGTCATCGTCGTCGACGTCGACATCGTCGAATTCTTCGTAGCGTGATGTGCTACGGAATACGGTTTTTTACCCTAATGACTTTCGATGCACGTTTAATTGGCGCGTGAGGAAAGCAAAGAAAGAAGAAAAAGAAAAGAAAAAGAAAAAAGAAGGAAAAGGAAAAAAAGGAAGAGAAAGAAAGAAAGAAAGAAGGAAAGAAAGAGAGGAAGAAAGAAAAAAAGAAAGAACGTTAGAGAAGTTTGAAATAGAGGGAAGCAAAAATAAAAAAGTGTGGGATAGAAAAAGAAAGGGTGTGATATTGTCCCTGTATTGACGGTGATTATGATTATAGTTGTAGTAGTAACGATGGTGTTAGTAATAGTAGTAATAGTAATAGTAGTAGTAGTAGCAGTAGTAATAGTAATAGTAGTAGTAGTAGTAGTAGTAAAAAAGAATTGGTGGTGAGAATCGAAAATCGGCGGCGTTTAGGCTTAATCAAACCGCTCGTTACGGTCTTACTCGCCCGATCGAATAACCAATGATTTTCGCGAGAGAGTCTCGTTAAAAAACACTTTCGCCGGAAATCCGCACCCCGACGTGCACGCGCCATTTCTTCGCATTTTAATTAAGAATCCCTCGCCATTAATAATTAAGCGTGTATGCGAGAAAGAGAAAGGGAGAGAGAGAGAGAGAGAGAGAGAGAGAGAGAGAGAGAGAGTTCACGCGAACGAAAGAGCGAGCGAACAAGCGCGACGGAATATTGCTTCTGCTCGATTTCCTCGACTCGATTTATTTGCCAATTCCGCGATAGAAATTCCGATGGATTATACGCGTGATCGAAATAATATTCCCCCACCTCCGTCCTCGTTACGTACAAGGGAGAAACCGGGAAGAGAGAGGGAGAGAGAGAGAGAGAGAGAGAGAGAGAGAGAGAGAGAGAAGGTAGGGAGGAAGGGAGAGAGAAAGTTTTACTGAAATTTCGTTTCGAGCTAATTCAGCTTGTTTTTCCAAGAAATTTTTTTTTCCAAATTTTTTTCCAATCTTCCATCGATAATAAGATATTCTAATTATAAAGAATACCTATGATAGAAGAATATTCGAAAAACGTATTTGTATATAACGTCATATGAAAGAGAACGATGAAAGTTTTAAGAAGATTATGTGAAGAGATAAAGAGATACAGAAATATCCTATCCTTTTCGAATGAATATATCGAGAATCGAGTAAAAGTTCAATCACCGACGCGAAAGGTGTGATTTCATTTGGTGCGACGGTAGGCCGGTAATTATTACTAAACAAACTCATTAAACCACGACGATCCGGTCCGGCTAAACGGCGGCCACGCGTGAAACTTTGATCATCCTGCGAATCGACTGTAGGATCAGCGATCCCGGGATCGGGTAAACGCGCTGACATTAAATTACCGCATCGGTAAGCGTGTCATCCGCCAATTAAACGGCTGCTATTTTCTGCGCCAAAATTGATAATCGCGATTAAAAGCGGAAGCTCTCTCTCTCTCTCTCCCCCTCTCTCTCTCTTTCTCTGTCTTTCTGTCTCTCTCTCTCTCTCTCTCTCTTTCTCTCTCTCTCTCTCTCTCTCTCTCTCTCTCTTTCTAGTTACCTATCTACTACATGACATGTATGAATCGAGCGAGAACGATACAAAGATTACGATTATATATACTGGGATAACTTTCTTTCTTTTTTAGAACGACAGCTTTTATTAATCAGGACTGAAATAATTCGTTTCACTTTTTTTTAATTTTTCTCTCTATTTTTTTATTCTTTTCTCTCTTTTTTTCTCGTCTTTCTCATCTTCTTTTTTTTTTTTTCTTAATCCATCTTTATCATCTCTTCTTATTCCTTCTTGTTCTCATTCCTCTTTTTCTTCTTTTCTTCGTTTTCATTAAATCGAGAGTTTATAGTATTATATTATCGCTCGTAAGAATTTCGTAATACATTTCGAATCGACTGGATATTAATGAGATAGAGTAGAAATTTTATTATATTATACGTACAAAGACGTATAAAAATAAATTCTAGTACCGTAACGATATTATTATATCGTAGTCCACACGTTTAATGAGATTTCGATTAATACCGGCCGTGTCTATGAACGTAAGAACGTACGATTCGTAAATTATTAATTAAGCAGCTATATAATTTATATTTAATTAAAATTTCCCAAGAGAAATTTATCAGGTCTGTGTGTGTGTATATATGTGTATATATGTGTGTGTGCGTGCATGCGTGCGTGCGTGCGTGCGTGTGTGTGTGTGTATGTGCATTTCGAGCCATGTTTTGACCATTTCAAATGTTCGATGATGAAAACAACGGTCGGTTACGAATTTTCGCTTGACCTTTATCCAAGATAATTGAAGAACAAATCCGATGTGATTTTATTATCGTATACCGAGGATTAAGATCAAATTTTCATATTTTATTATTAACACCGGTGAACACATTAAATCGAGAAATAGATATTTACAAATGTCAGATGAGATCCTTTATACTTGTCTCGTATATATCCTCGATATTATATAACTGCCATTTTAAATTATTCTATACGAATGGCAAATCTTAGAGAATCAAGGGATAAATAATTAATGAACACGAGACAAGCATATACATGATACAAATGACGCGAAGTGACTAGCGAACCTTTTAATTATTACTGATCTGCATTGGAAATGTGAAGTAGCCAAATCTCCTCGTAGCACATGTTTCTAATTTCGTCGTTTCGTATACATCATCGTCGTCGTAATGAGTCGAACAAAAGAAGAAAGAAAATGAAAAAAAAATTCTAGTAAAAGAGAATCTAAGATAACGAAGAAAAAGAGGAAGAAGAAGAAGAAGAGAAAGAAGAAAAAGAAAAAGAAACAAAAATAGAGAGAGAGAAAGAGAGAAAGAAAGATATGAAACAACTTTAAAATTCGTCAAGTTCGCCGATCCTATATTTTCTTTTCTGCGATGCGAGCGTAAAATAAAAAGGAAATAAAAGTTAAAAATTCGGATGGGGGCCGATAAAGACTTTCCTCTCTCTCTCTCTCTCTCTCTCTCTCTCTCTCTCTCTCTCTTTCTCTTTCGCTCTCTCTTTTCCTCTAATACATATACGATGCAGAAGAGTCGACGGTGGCGGACGATAGGAGGATGGACTCGTCAGATTCGCGGGTGATTTATTCTGGTACACCTGAGCCGGTGCAGGCGCCGCGAATACCATCCGCCCTGGCGTCGGTCGCTTCGATTAAGCGAAATTATTAACGCGACGCTCGATAAACTAATTTTCATTTCTGATATTTTAGCCAATTATGAAATGTAATTATTTTCGCGCCACCCGTCGTTTTAATATCGCGCGGTGGTATTGGTACACTTGCACCGACGTAACACGTACAACGACAAGCCAAACGAGTGTTGGTGTCTCTAAATGCAGAAATGACAATTCACGGGTCAGCACGACGTACCACCACCGCGTCACCATCACCATCACCATCACCATCACCATCACCATCAGCATCACCATCACCATCACCATCACCACCAATACCAACATCGACATCATCGTTGGTATTGGACTACTACGGTATCGACATCATCACCACCGACACCTTCGTCGATTCTCATCGAAATACGAAAAACCGCGAGGAAGAATAAAATATAAGACATGTGTATTTGTTTGCATCGACATTTTCCTTTTAATCTTACATAAAACACTTGTCACCCTCGTAAAATACCGACAAATAATTTGTTCTGTTCTAAAAGACAGCATATGTAACATATATATGTATATATATATATATATATATATATATATATATATTTACTTGGGTATATATATATATATATATATATATATTTGAAACTAGATAACATCGATTCTTCTTCTTATCGTTTGAATAGGAAACGAACATCGATACGCGTTTGCCCATACGAATAAAGAGAAAAAAGGATAAGTACTAGCTCTTTTTTATCTTTTTTTCTTCTCCTTCTTTTTCTTTCTTTTTCGCTTTTTTTCATTTTATTTTCTTTTTTTTTTTATATATCCCTCGCTTTCTATTTTTATATCTCCAAAATCATATCGAGCCTCGAAATCCCATACGGTTCGTCAATTTCGCGCGCGTCCGACGTTTTCAATGGTAATTCGCGTGGCACGATGGAAAAAAAAAAGAAAGCAAAGGAGAGCAAAAGCGAAAGAGAGAGAGAGAGAGAGAGAGAAAGAGAGACAAACAGCCAGAAAGAGAGAGAGAGAGAGAGAGAGAGAGAGAGAGAGTGAGTGAGTGAGTGAGTGAGTGAGTGAGTGAGTGAGTGAGTGAGTCGGCCATCGATCACGAGTCTGTTTACCGATTTTTCCACAGACGCCATGTGGATATTTGTAATTACAGAACCGAAGCGACCGCGGCGCGCGGTTTTTATTCGCCATTCGAACGACGATTTTTAATTTCGAGTAATGAAGCGCCGCTGGCCTCGCCGCTGTTGATATTCGTTATTAATTTTTAATCGCCGTACCGTTGAACCCAGATGTCGAATATTGTCTCGCGGTGAAAATTCGCTACAAAAATTTTTTTCCGTTTATCCTTCGGTACCAAAGTCCCCTCTCCCAGCCCACCCCCTCCAGCGTATATATGCCACCCTCGACACCTCTACCATCACCGAATCGCCACCAACACCATCAACACTACTACTACTTTGCCGTCGGCACCTATTCGTTACTTCTCTTTCTCTCTCTCTCTATCTATCTCTCTCTCCCTCTCTCTCTCTCTCTCTTTCTCTCTCTCTCTCTCTCTCTCTCTCTCTCTCTGTGTCTGTCTCTTTCTCTCTACTACTACAAATTTTCGCGTTTCGTGTTAATCCGTTAATGATCGAACGTTTTCCCTAAAAAAAAAAAAAAAAAAAAAAAAAAAAGAAAATAGGAAAAAGGGAAGGAAAAAAAAGAAAGGAAACAAAATGAAATGAAACGAAACAAAACAAAATAAAACAAAAAAAAAAAGAAAATAGGTACCGACAGATTATTAGAACTTCGTTTTGTTTCTTCGTTTTTATCGGACTGTAGAAATTTTTTAAAATTATGATTCTAGTCTAGTAATTTTTAACGCACTATAAATAATAATTGTAACGCACTATAAATAACAAATATGTATAAAAACTAAACACAGAGAATAGATACACAAAGAGAAAAACTTTATATCACACGGGTATGATTCTCTTTCTTCTCTTGTAAAATATAAATAATTCGAAGGAAGAGACGATGAGGAGGTGGTAATAGAGGAATTAGTAGTAGAAGAAGTGCCGCGAGTGTTCGAAAGCAAGAAAGAAAGAAATGAAAGAAAGAAAGGAAGAAAGAAAGAAAGAAGGAAGGAATGGGATTGAAGTAAAAAGGGGATGACTGAGGGGTGAAGGACTAAAGGAGTAACCTTAAAAGTCGAGTTTTTCAGGCAAACAGTCAGAAAATATTCCACGTACAACGTAGAACAGAACGCGTGGAGGCACGCGCACGGGGCGCAATTTGTCTGAGTATCAAAACGAAATCAAGCTGGCAAGATAAACGTTTCACTGTCGGCTCCATGCATATTAATTTTAAGCCGCGAAAAAGCAAGCTCGTTCCGCTCCGCTTCCCGTTTCCCCCTCCTCTTTCTCTCTTTCTCTCTCTCTCTTCTCTCTTTCAATCTCTCTCTCTCTCTCTCTCTCTCTCTCTCTCTCTCTCTCTCTCTCTCTCTCTCGTTCTCTCTCGTTCTCTCGCTCTTTTTCACGAATCGAAACTCTTCTCCTCTTCGTCCTCCTTCTACTGTTCCACCTCTTTCGTCGAAATGGCAAAACGAATCGATCCCAATACGATCGCGACCCGCCGCCGTGACGATTATTTCTCGATCGTCGGACTTTTGGTACGGACGTAAAAACTGCGAAGCGCGCGCGCACAATTACAAATTAATGAACCCGTTCTAACGGATAGGAAAAACAGAAACGACCAAGGGGGGGGAGGACAGGGCGGTAGTGGAGGTAGAAGCGATTCGCAGCGATATCCGATTCTGCGAGTGAAAAAAAAATATTTTCCCGTGGCATTACGATCGATATATAACGTCAGCCGTGATCGACTCTCTCTCTCTCTTTCTCTCTCTCTCTCTCTCTTTTATACACATTGAAATAGCGTTACAAATAAATCGAGTAGATCGTATCACTTTGCTTATATTCCGCGTGGCGATATGAGCGACACTAACAGGGAGTCTGATTGGAAACTTAACGTGAAGTGTAGAAAAGAGAAAACGAAATAGCGTGGAATATCGAATGTATCTGAAAAAAAAGGAAGCTAAATAAAAAAGAGAAAGAGTTGAAGATAGAGATGAAAAGAGAAAAAGGATATTGAAAATATTCAAGGACGATGTAACACCGATTATCCTTCTCTCTCACTCTTTCTCACTCTCATTTTCTCTCCCTCTACCTCTCTCTCTCTCTCTCACTCTCTCTCTCTCTCGCACTTTCTCTCTTTCACTTTTTCCTCCTTTCTTTTCCTTTCTTCTTTAGGAAGAATCGTTTCGAATCGAGCAAAGCCTTCAGAAAGCCTCCCGATTCTACATACGAGTATGAGTGACTTTTTCCGGCTCCTGTAAAAAAATGGGACTAATTTCTGTCGGAGAGTAGACAATAGAGCGGAGGTCATCGGTGACGACGACGACGACGACGACGACGAAGGAGACGTCGGAGACGACGGAGACGACGACGTCGGCAGAGAGAGGATGAAGAAAAGAGAAAAATGAGATGACGACGATGTCGTCGGCCTGAGGGACGAAAGAGTGACTGAGTGAGAAAAAGAGAGAGAAAAAGAGAGAGAGAAAGAGGGAAAGAAAGAAAGAAAGAAAGAAAGAGAGAGAAAGAAAGGATGAATCGTCTGTACTGAAACGAAGGAAGAAGAGAGAACGAAAGAAAGAGAGAGAGTGCGAGAGAGAAAGAAAGAGAGAGAGAGAGAGAGAGAGAGAGAGAGAGAAATAAAGTGAAGAGAAGAGGAAGGAAAAAGAGGGAAAGAAAGAGAGAGAGAGAGAGAGAGAGGTATAATATATGGAAAGAAAGAAAGAGAAAGAGAGAACGTGGCCGGGAATCTCGACTTGAAGTATTTCGCTCTTTGATGTACGACCTGCCCCAAAGTCGACGGGCCGCGCCACCCTTTACCAAGTGGCTCAGCCGGCTTCAAAGAAAGTGCCTTAGGACCATCTCCGTCTCTCTGCACGCTTCGACGCTACCTATTCCGTGTTACCTACCTATACTGCCGGCTCGCTAACTTTCCTTCGAGAGGAGTCGGCTTTCCGACATTTAAAAGAGAAAGAGAAAGAGAGAGAGAGAGAGAGAGAGAGAGAGAGAGAGAATGGGAGGGAGAGAGAGAGAAAGAGAAAAAGGTGACGTGCAAATAAATAAAAACTTGATAAAAAGGGAGAGAAATATATTTTTGATCATCTTGCTTCTCGATATCTCTATTAGTCGTAAATATTTTTGATGGTAAAACTGTAACAACGAAGCTACTGTTATTATTTGTTCTTTTTTTGTTTTCTTTTCTTTTAATTTTTTATTGTTTTGTTTCTATTTTTTTTCTTTTTTCTTTTTTCTTTTTTCTTTTTTTTTCTTTTTTCTTTTTTTTTTTTTAACAATGAAAGTGTCTATTCTTCGAAGAAAGCTCTTTTTTCTTTTTATTTTTATTTTCCTTATCCTTTTATTTTCTTTTATTTATTTTTATTTTTGAAGTACCTAACACAAAAAAAGTGTCACTGTCAAATACTTCATTACGTGTTTTGATTTTGTTTTAAGAGCTCTTTTTCTTTTTTCCTTTTCTTTTCGAAGTACTTAAAAAAGAAAAAAAAAAGAAAAAAAAGAAAATTGTTACAGTGAAACTTTTCATTATATCATGTCCCAAGAAATTTCTCTAAGAATAAAATTTTGAAGTTTTGAAGATAATTTGTCAAAAAAAAAAAAAAAAGAAAAGGGAAGGATAATATTGGGAATATTATTTCGTTTTAGATTACAGACGGAAAGAGATAGAGAGGGAGAGAGGGAAAGAGAGAGAGAAAAAGGGAAAGAGAGAAAGAGATGAAAAGAGAAAGAGAGAAATAGAGAATGATACATAGTACCGGGAATTCCGCATAAGTTCGACGAATACACGAGTATTCGGTGAAACACAAGTACGAAGAGGACGCGCGCGGATTGCGGTGCCGGCAGCTTTTCCGGACTATTCTACGCGCAATTTCGTGTTTAATATCCGAAATAACTCGACTTCCTCTTCTGTAGCCGTGCAGCCTGCAGCACTCGATCGCGTATCGGCCGATGCGAGCAGCTTTTCGCTCTTTTCTCTCTCTCTCTCTCTCTCTCTCTCTCTCTCTCTCTCTCTCTCTCCTTCTCTCTTTCTCTCCTCTTTCTCTTTCTCTTTTCTCTTTCCAAGTAGCTGTATATGTATGTTTCATGCTGTCTATCTCTATTTCTATCTATCTCTCTCTCTCTCTCTCTCCTCTCTTTCTTTTTCTCTCTTTCTCTTTAATTCTCATTTCTCGATATCTTTTCTCTTTATCTATCTTGTCTATCGTTTATAGTTCTTCACGTCATTTTGTCTATTTTTCTTTATAGAAACGTTCTATAAATATCTTATTTCTAACATTGAAAACATTTGCTATATGACTGAGTCATTCGATATTATTGCTCTCATTTTTAACATTGTTTGGTTAATATCACATTAGATTTTCTGTATTTGTTTTTTTCTTTCTATATAATTATTTTATATCCTTCGTTAAATGCTTTTTAGTTTGTTATTCTTTTTAAACGCGTTTCCTCGTTTCTTTCTTTTCCTTTTTTCCTTTTCCTATATTATTCTATACGTCATAATCTTTATCTCTAATTCTTATTATTTAATAATCTTTTATTATTTATTATTCAATGTATGTATATATATATATATATATATATATATATATATATATACTTTTTAATATATACTATTATTTCATTTAATAAATTCATCATTAAGAACGTAAAATCTGTCGATTTTATTCTTCGAATGCTTTTGTAAATTCAGTTGATGTTTTTTTATTGTTCGTTTTGTTTTTCTTTTACTTTCCTTTTTTTTCTCTTATTTTTAATTATCATATAAATAAAGAACAATTCCATTATACGATTTTGATCTTATCGAATATTATGTCGATAAAATTATAAATGACCATTTATAATATAAAGATCTTAGTTTTTGTATTAGGTAAGAGAATTGTTTTAAGTAGATACCTGTAATAATTAAAAATTAATATCCACGTTGAAATGATCTAGGAGTTGAAGGAGAAAAGGCGTCGTCATCGTCGTCGTCGTCGTCGCCGTCGTCGTCGTCGTCGTCGTCGTCGTTTCCGCGATCCCTTCGTCCGAAAGCTAAATTGATTCGACGATATTGCTTCCATTAGCAAGACTCTCGGGACGACTCTATTAGCCTCGGGCAACGAGATTTCTAAGCTGTTAATCTAAAGTAAAATAGTAGGACGAGTTGCATTGTCCGAAATATTATTTTTCAAGCTCTCGAATTGTATCACGTCGCATTAATTCATTTTCGATAATCCAATCGATTCCGTAGAATTTTAGACGACATCGATGATAAATGATAAACGTTAAGTCTATTTTCATGAGATTAAAATTAATCTCCTCTTGATTTTATTTCCTGACTTTTATACATTTATTTTTCATTTATTTTCATATAATTAATAATCGAATCATCTTATATATGTATTTATATGTATTTATATTTATTTATTTTTCTATAACGCTATATAACTTTGAAATCACAGTCGTAGATGTGTCCGTAATTTTTTATTTAATTTCTTTTCCTTCCTTCCCCCTTTTCTCGGCATAAAATTTATTGTACATTCATATACGATGATCAATGTTTACCAAATATATGTAATATTGCGAATATATTACGTTTATTCTATTTCAAATTCTATTATGAATTTCACAATATATATTTTATTTGTTATAAATACAAAAGAAAAAAAAAGATTTAGTTTACAGAGGATTAAAACGGAACAGCTCTTTTTCGTTTTCTCTTCATCCTTTTCTTGTCTCTTTTTTCAAACACATTCAGAAAAAATAAAGGAGGACACCGATCTTTTAAAATCATTATAAAATTATACGTAACGACTGTATATCATTATATATCTGAGATTACATCGAAAAAAAAAACATCGAGAAAAAATCAGTAAAAATAAAATATCTCTTCACTTTTACATTTGCTTGCCGATCATCAAAGACGAGTCGTCCAAGTTCATCTATCTATCCTTGTTCGATGAATTGACATGTAACAGTAGACGCAGTCGAGCGCTGACCCACATAAATTCTTGGAAAAGCGAGCGAGCGTGTCTCGACGCCGGAGTGAGAGATGCTGAGTGGGGATAGTCTCTCTCTTTCTTTCTCTCTCTCACTCTCTCTTTCTCTGTCTCTAGCTCTATCTCTGTCTCTCCCATAGCTGCTACTACTGGTGCTGGTACTGGTGCTGATGTTGATGCTGGTATTAGTGCCCGTCTCGAGATCAGAGTACGAGCAAAAAATCGTAAGAGGAAGAGAAAGAGAGCGAGAGAGTGAGAGAGAGAGGGAAAGAGATGTCGTTGGATTTACGAGGAGTTTATCTTGACTTAGGTCAGTTTTGTTTTCGTAAGTGAACGCTCGATCGAACAAATCGAATTCAGCATTCGACTCTGATTATCTTATCACCGATAAAATACATACATTGTAAACATAAATGTTTCGCGTTTATTTATACTCTACCAACTTCTTTCTTCCTTATCGTTTTTCGTTAAATAAATATTTTTCTTACTAGACGATAATTTCGTCTGATACCTTTTCTTTTTTTTTCTTTTTTCTTTTTCTTTTTGTCTTTTCTCCTTTTCTTTTCTTTTTTCTTTTTTTTCTTTATTTTTTCTTGTTTGTTTTGTCTTAATGATAATTTCAATATCGACATTTCTCATATAACTTTTGCCATCATCGAGAGACACGCCGTCAGACATTATTGACCAATGTAACTTAGATATATTTTCGTCGAATATTTGTTTCTTTTTTCTTTTTCCTTTTTTTTGTTCTTTTTTTTGTAGTTTTTCTTTCATCACGATGATTCCGAAAATTGATTGACAACGAACATTTTAAATGTATAAATTTGAACAAAACGTTTGGTCATTCCGGAGGAGATTTTTCATCGGATGCATATAAAACACGATAGATAGAATTGGTGAAATATTTGATAGAAAAAAAATGTAACATGGTAAGAATGGTAAAAATCGTCCTGATCATATTTGGTCGCGTGGTATGTCGAAATGAACGAACGAACGAACGAACGAACGAACGAACGAACGAACGAACGAACGAACGAACGAACGAACGAACGAACGAACGAACGAACGAACGAACGAACGAACGAACGAACGAACGAACGAACGAACGAACGAACGAACGAACGAACGAACGAACGAACGAACGAACGAACGAACGAACGAACGAACGAACGAACGAACGAACGAACGAACGAACGAACGAACGAACGAACGAACGAACGAACGAACGAACGAACGAACGAACGAACGAACGAACGAACGAACGAACGAACGAACGAACGAACGAACGAACGAACGAACGAACGAACGAACGAACGAACGAACGAACGAACGAACGAACGAACGAACGAACGAACGAACGAACGAACGAACGAACGAACGAACGAACGAACGAACGAACGAACGAACGAACGAACGAACGAACGAACGAACGAACGA
>NC_060969.1:820000-830000 GCF_910589235.1 Vespa crabro | reverse complement strand
TAGAAACGATTTTACAAATTAATTATTTCTCTAATTTTTTACTTATCCCTTTTTTTCTCATTTATTTCTATTTTATTACGTTGCTTTCACTTGCGTATTATTTACTTAAGTATGTACATACGTAACATATGTATAATATCTATGTATATATATATGATGTATGCGGGTAGGTACTTACGTCATGTTTGAATTCGATTAATTATATTAATGTTATTATTACATTAGTTTAAAATTGAATTCAATTGAATATATGTATTTATTCTCATTTTCTCTCTCTCTCTCTCTCTCTCTCTCACTATGATGTCATAGTTTGTATATTTTACGTCATGTTTTTTGTTATCAGTTAATTATAAAGTTGTTATAATTATATGTAAAATTAGTTGAATTAAATTGAGTGATTGTATTTAATATCAGAAGTATTGATCCATTTTTATTATAGGTATGTAGGTATTTCTTTATTTGAGAAGTGCTTGATAAAAGAAAAGAAAAAGAAAATAATCAGAAGAAAAACACTTTTACATATATATATATATATATATATATATTTTTTTTTTTTTTAATAATTTAATTAATCGTATAATAATAATTACAGAAAACCGAATTTTGATAGATACATTTCAATCGTAATTATGATTTTAGTAATCGTAAAAAAAAGGGGAAATAAAAAGGAAAAAAAGCTAAAATCCTTCATTTTGACGAATTCGATAGTTCTAATGTTAAATATTATAGTAATACGTTGTATTAAGTTCATTAAACAATCAAAAAGTTTGATCTTTCTGATTGCTTAATGAACAATAAACTTTTTAAATAAATGATAATTCCTATTTCTTTTTCTCTTCTTCTTAATAAAACGAATAAGATTTTTTCATTGGATCTCTAATGTATAATAATTTTTTAATAATAAATTTATTTTCTTTTTCTTATCTTCTCAATAAAACGAATAACTTTTCTCCGTTATATCTAATATATAATAATACTATATAGAATATCTATGCAAAATCGATCGTGATCGAGATTTTCTAACGGATATTACGGATTATCGTAGAAGAGAATAATCGTTTCGCATTTGAAGAGAACATATAATCTCCAACGATATATTTTCTCCTCGTCGGGACATTAATTCGCGCAATTTTACATTCATTCTTCTCTTAGTTTAACGTGCCAGCTCGCTCGGCTTTAACGTCGGACGACAAAGTACCGACCCAAGAGAGATCAGCGTATATAGACGTGGATGGATGTAAACGTAGATGTTTATCATTAGTTCTGAGACAAGTCCCCTAAGAACTGCGACGACGACGACGACGATGACGACGACGACTACGACGACGTACGACGTCTGTATTTGTAAAGCAATCGTGCGTATTAACGAATAACTGAAAATTAACAAAAACCATAATTCATGAGACCCAATAGAATTAACTAATAACCATTTTCTGTCCCTTTTTTTTTCTCTTTTTCATTATAACTCCGTTTTGTTATTTTTGAGAATTATTCCGTAATAATAAAAAATAGAAAATTTCCAAGAATTTTCACATTGATTCAAACACAGAAAATTGTATTACAAGCAATACAAGAACACGTTGTACAACGGTTAAAATGTAACTCTGTAAGTGATGTGTGAAATAAGAAACGCAAAGTACCGTTAAATGGTCTTAGCAAACTTCATATAATAATTGATTTTTATTTACTCTTTAATCGTTTCCATTACAATTTTTAAATATATTAATATATTACGAAAAATATAGAATGTGTGCGTTCGATTTTATTCGTAGATGTAAATTTATTAAAAATATTCGTATAGTGTAATCGTTTAGATATTGTTCTTAAATATTCATATTTTTATCACAAATATCAAAGATATATTTACATGCTATGACGTTTTATTTATTTATTTATTTAATTAATTAATTAATTTATTTATTTATTTATTTACTTTCGTCTTTTCGTCGCTCTCGAATTCGAAACAGTAGAATGAAACAAAAAAAAAAGAAAGAAAGAAAGAAAAAAAAAATAGAAAATATGAAAACAAAAAAATCTCTAGTATTCCCATAATAATTTCCGACATTCGATCTCGGCTTTTCTTTAGTCGAGAAAACATCCGTTTGTTGCCCCACCCTTCGTCGTTTATTTAGTCGTCGTACCTTTTGTTCCCGCAGTCTGCATCATAATAAGTTCGCCCCACATTCTGTAAACAAACGATCGTCATTCCTGCGACGAACGTTGTATGAAACGGTCGACGAGGCGAGAGCGGAAGTGCTACATGAGTTTCTTCGGCAAATTTAATATGCTTGTTCTCTCACATTTTTCTTCTTCAATGTATAACTCTACTATATATATGTATGTATACATGTATATATATATATATATATATATATATATATATATATTAATTAAAAATATTAATTTTTATTTTAATTATGTTAGATCTTAAAATTTTTCTGATTATTTTCAATGAATCAAACATCGAATAGAAAAACATTTTTTATTAATCTCATTGTCATTATTATTTGTTTAAACGTTTCTTATTACAAAAGTATTAAATATTGCATCTTTAATTTTGAGATATATGGTATAATCTATACACGATTGGTATAGTATAATTATTAATATTTATATATGTGTTTAATATAATTAGAATATATTTAGTATTGTACAATTGTTTTACTATATATACTTAATATATTATATAATATATTATTAATATAGTATAATAAGTATTCTCTATGCTCAGTATAACGATATATAACAATATTATACTATAATTATTAATTATTTATATTAAATTATTATACTTTCTATAGTATAATATAATTATATATGACATAATTATACTATATATATATATATATATATATATATATATACACTCACTGTATAATTTGTGTTTAAAAAAAAACGACAAGTTTTTATAGAAAATTAAAAATAAAATAAAAATAACAAAGACAAAAAGATAAAACAGAAATTTTTCGATAATCCCTTATAAATAATAATTCATTAATACTTGTTAAATCGAATTGAAACAAATGTACATTCTTCGAACATCGAAATGTCGTAGGGATACGAAACCAATTGGAAATAGCGAAAGATGATACTCGATGCAGTTGGAGAACGTAAATGCACAGCCGCACCTCTATAATACCGCGCAAAACGATTTGATATTCGGATTACAGCGATAAATTGAAATGACCCCGCGGGTCCGACGCGCCGCACCGCGCTGCGCCGCACCGCGCCGCGTCGGCGCGCTCGCACGGCCATGTTCTCACGTCGTAATTATACGGATTAAATCTTCGCGCGAGCGCACGGACAGTTTTTCCGCGGCATGCGTCTTCTTTTTTACTTGGTTCTCGAAACGAACAAATGCGTTTTCTGCACAAACTACCTTTATGCATACACAACATATATACATATGAATTCTCTACTTTTCTATTTCTTTTTTTTCTTCGTTCTCTCTCTCTTTTTATCTCTCTCTCTCTCTCTCTCTCTCTCTCTCTCTCTCTCTCTCTCTCTCTCTCTCTCTCTCTCTCTCTCTCTCTCTCGTTTTTTTTCTTTTTCTCGATGCCACATCCGCCGAAAGACAAAGCGACCTATTGATTTTTTTTTCTTACTTGTGTGTATGATATATTACATATATATGCATACATGTATATAGTACATATATATATATGTATAATATGTATATATGTATGTATGTGTGTATATACATTGACGATAATGTTGGTACTTTCATAGAGACGGTTATAAAGCGACAAGGAATATATACGTACGTAAAATGCATATGTAAGTACGTACATACGTGTACGTCATCATCGGGAATTATAGTACGCCGATAATAAAAGATTTAAACTTCCAACGTTACGGTAAAGCTTTTTCTATCAAGTCACGAAAGTACGAGAAACATTAAATCTTTCTATCTTGATTTATTCTTTCCTTCTTTTTCCTTTTTTTCTTTTTTTTTTGTCTTTTCTCTTTCTATCGGGATAGAAAAAGTTTGTTTTTTTCTTTTTTTCGTTAATTTTCTTCGCGATAAGAATTTTTTCTTTTTTTTTCTTCTTTTCTTTTCTTTATTTTTTTTTCTTTTTTTTTTTTAACAAATCTCTATCTCCTCGCAATGTACGTCGGTTGAATCGATGAATCGATGTGCATTCGATTTATAGCTTTATAAAATTTCTTTCGATTTTTTATTAACCTTGTACTGCGCCAAAAATCAATTCTCTTTTTTTTTCACAAATTTATTCTGCCGGACAATTTTAAATTTATTATTTCGGCTTTTGATATCACGTTTATTCACGTACATGCATATGAATATATATATATATATATATATATATATATATATATATATATATATATTCACGCATATAATTTGAAAAGCATTTTTTTTTTTTCAATAAAAAACCATTTTTCTACTGATTATTAAAAGATTTGATTAACTAAATGAAATGTCACGTCATCGATAACTTAAATATTCGAAAGAAAAATAATCTCGTTATCTCTCGTGGTTGACCTCATAAAAGTGTAAAAAGGTTAAAACCGTTTACTTATATTTGTAATAATGTAATCACCAGATATAACAAAAGTTTGACTAACAAAGACCATTAGATAGATTATATCGATATTATATATATATGTGTATATATATATCGTTCTGGAACGTTCGAAAGAGAGTATGAGCTTTTGCATCGTCACGAAAGTATAAAAAAAAAAAAAAGAAAAAAAAAGAAAATAGAAAGAAAAAAGAAAAAAAGAAAATACCATTTCTTTCATGACTTTGTCCATTAAGATAAGAAAAGTTAGTTTTATTAATTAATTTTCTTGTAATACAAATTTTAATAGATTCACTTTATATAAAGTTCACCATTGAATGCATTTGTAAAACGTTCATTTCAACTATATTTTGTTTATATTTATATAATACTTTACATGATCATATCAATTATAAGTAAATCATAAATTCTGATATATATATATATACATATGTATAAAGGAAAAAGGAAAGAAGAACCAGTAAATCGTTTTGTATTTAAATTCTACCAACAAAGAGAACCGTTAGATCATTATCGATCTCTAGCAAATTCTTTTGTAATTCAACGCGTAAAGATTGTACAGATCAGATTGAGGGGAACTTTATTTAACCTCTTTTTTTTTTCTCTCCATGGTCATGAAATCTTTCGAGCGTCTCAATCGATGTAAGAATTTTCGAATCCCTTCACGGTCTTTGTCTTCTATCCTCCCTTTAATCCTTTCTCTTTTTCTTTTTTTTTTTTCTTTCTTTCATTCATTCATTCATTCATTCATTGTTTCTTTTATTTTCTTCCTTTTTTTCTTATGTCGTTTTTTTTCCTTTTTTCTTTTTTTTTAAATTCGAGTTTCCTTGTGTTCCGAACACGATGGATAGTCGTCTTACCAAAGGAAGAGAGCCATTAGCGGACAATCAACGTCCGTACGGTATGCTAAGGCAATAATTAACACTATCCGTTGCCGATCGCACGATATGCTAATCGTACGGGCGCTAAAGTTGCTGTTTTGAAAGGCGGATCCTTTCACGGCGACTACCGGTAACGTCACGCTTCGTCGTGAAGCATTCGACGACGACGACGACGACGACGACGACGACGACGACGACGACGATGGTGATAGATGAAGAGGAAGGAAAAGGAGGGAACGATGAAGGATAGTTTAAAAAATGAGAGAAAGAGAAAAAGGTACAGAGAGAGAGAGAGAGAGAGAGAGAGAGAGAGAGAGGGAGGGAGATAATAGAAAGAAAAGAAGAAAAAAAAAGAACAGAAAAAAAATGAACGAACGAAATGAGACTTTTTTCGACGGAAATTTGCGAGAATTTCGATCTTCCGTTCTGATTAATACGCTCGAACTCGATTATCCGTTTTAAGTGCCCGACACGTTTTCATTAATAAACGATTTTGACGTTACGTTTTAATGTCTACGAATATCGTTTAAAATTCTAAGAAAATGGTCATTAGATGAGAAATCAAGATATGAAAATGTTCGACGTTCTGAGATATTCTGATATATTTGAAATTTGTTTCTTTTTCTTTTCTTTTTGTTTTTTGCTTTTTTTTTCTTTTTTTCTTTTTTTTTTTTTTGAAAATTTGAAACATAGAAATTCGTCGAAAAATTCTTTCATGGATTCGACATAATGATTGGCATCTTATTCATATATATATATATATATATTGATACCTAACACGTTATCGTTTTAATAAACAATTTTGACATAATATTTTTTACGAGTCGATTAGATTCTCGAAAATAATTATTTTAGATGGAGTCGATTTAGGAAATAATATCGTAATGTTCAAATTGTTCGAATTTATTCAAAATTTTTAGTCAATTTTAGATACCATTTTTATTTATAAAACTTTTAAAGGATAGAGAACATTCTTCGATAAATTCGATATCGGACAGAATATACTTATGCATACATATGTATATATATATATATATATATATATATATATATATATATATATAGAGAGAGAGAGAGAGAGAGAGAGAGAAAGAGAGAGGTACGTTTTTTTTATTATTAAACTATTTTGAGATAACATTTTAACGTTACACGGCTATCCCTTAAATTCATCCAGAATGTTCCGAATAGGGAAAACAAAAAAAATTTCTTTCTCTTCTTTTTCTCTTTTTTTCTCCCTCTCAAAGTTTGAAGGACAAAATTTTTTTATCGGAATATTCTTTGATAGATTCGAGATCGAACAGAATGTACATAACATAGATAGGTAGGTACTACGTAGGTTACTTATGATTCAGTCTCGCTATACATAGAATTCCGTTTCTATACCCTCTCCTCCACCTCCTCCCGCCCCCTCCTCCTCCTTCTCTTGAATCGACGACATAGTCGTTTGGTGGTAGTAGTAGTAGTAGTAGTAGTAAGAGTAATAGTACTGGTAGTAGTATTAGTAATAAGTAATAGTAGTGTAGTAGTACTAGTAATAGTAGTAGTAGTAGTAGTTGTAGTATAGTGGTACCACCGCTATATTCGATCGTAAAGTGCATTGCCTTTCCGCCTTCTTACGCCACCGATTTTCCGAGACGGCTTTGTAAATTACCGTTCCTTCTCGATCGATATGCATATCTCTTTTTCTCTCTTTCTCTTCTCTTCTTCTTCTTTCTTTTTTCTTTTTTTCTTTTTTTCTTTTTTTTTTTTTTTTTTTATTTATTCTTTCTCCCTTTCCTTTAGAAAGACTCGATCTTCTTTTCTCCTAATTTCATTTTCATATTTCTCCTCTTCTCTCGGATCCATGCAGTAAAAAAGGAAGAAAGGCAGAAAGAAAGAAATGGAAAGAAAAAGAAAGAAAGAAAGAAAGAAAGAAAGAGAAAAAAAAGAGAAAAAAATATGCACGTACGTTATAAAGCTAAGAGGGGTTCGAGATGGGCTCAGGATGGCAGGGATGAGAGAAAAAGAGAGAGAGAGAGAGAGAGAGAGAGAGAGGGAGAGAGGAAGAGAGGGTGAATCGAATCTATGAAACATTCGTTTTTTGTAGAACGTCAAGAAAAGACGAGGCCGCATATGGTGGTGGTTGGTGGTTGGTGGTGGTGGTGGTGGTGGTGGTGGTGATGGTGGTTGGTGGTGGTTTTGATGACGAGGGGCGAAGAAGGAAGGTGGATTGGGGGAGAGGGAGAAACGCGAAACATCACGATATGCTGCTCGTTTACTTAATTAAAAAATCAACGCGCCGCCATTAAGGGGGCGGAAAAAGTTTTTCGCCGAAACTCTTTACTTTTCATGCTCTACGAGATAAAGAAGCCGTCGCCGGAGTGCTTCTCTATGACGTCGCGAGAGTCGTTCCATCCGAAATCTAAATTAATATTTTCGCGTATAATAAGACCGAAACTTCCTACTCTCTTACTCTCTTTCTCTCTCTCTCACTCTGTCTCTCTATCTCTCTCACTCTTACTCTCTTTCTCTGTTTTTCTCTTACCTCTAAGTTCGTCTCTTTTCTATTTTTGTTTTAATTTGTTTTTCTTTTTTTTTCTATTTTTCTTTTTTTTTTTATTTTCTTTTTCTTTTTCTATGTTTTTTTTTTGCCAACGTGCTCGGATATTCTTAACGCGTGTTATACTCGTTGCATTCATAAGTGAGAAAGTCGTAAAATATAGAATCGGTACTCTCCGGTAATAATAATAATAATAATAATCATAATAATAATAATAATAATAATAATAATAATAATAATAATAATAAAATAATAATAATAATAATAAATAATAATAATAAAAATAAAAATAATAATAATAATAATAATAATAAAAAGAAAAAGAAGGAGAAAAAGAAATTCACGTCAACGTTCAATTTCACGCAATTTCAGTATTTTATTAGCTGTGATATAATAAACGAAGGAGTAGTCTCGAAGCGAAAGGTTGTTAAAAAAATTATGCTGTTAGACATTCTATTTCAGCAATCTCGTTTTACAAGGAACCCGTAATTCTCTCAGATAAATCTTTTCTGTCTTTTACGTTTTACGATAACTCTGTATATATATATATATATATATATATATATATATATATATATATATATATATATATGTATAAAGGTACATATTTACGTAAGTACGTGGATACAAGCGAGAAAGTAAAAACGATTATTCACACGTATTTTTTCTTATTCGCATAGAAACATTTCCTTATACGTGGAACTCTGTATCAACAAATTGATAGTTGTTCTGTTCGTTTGATATTTTTTTAAATAATACAAATGAAATAATACAATTTTATATATTACACAGTAATTGTTTATTATTATTATATATATATATATATATATATATATATATATATATAAATTATACAAATTTTCGATATAGATCTAACAGTTTAGAAAATGATAATACACGAACTACTATCAGACTGTCTGGATTTTCTCGTGAACTTGAACGAAGAAGGAAGAGAATACAAAAGTAGAAGAGAGAAAAAGAGAGAAAGAGAGAGGGGAAAAAGATTTCTCGTTGGGTTGAGCGCAGTCGTAAAATGTTTAGTTATGGCGAGCATTTATATCGCTATTGTAAATGCGACGGTGGGGTAGCTCGAAGTACTCTCTCTCTCTCTCTCTCTCTCTCTCTCTCTCTCTCTCTCTTTCTCTCGCAGTGTCGGACCAGAAATAATCCGTGAGTAATTTCTGCTAGCTCGCAATAATAGCCGCGCGGAGCGATTATACACCCGGCGGGTGTACCCCTGCGAGCGTTTATCGCAACGACGGGAGAGCAACGAGCGCGCGAGCGCAGACCTCACGACCGAGGGTGACTACGACACGGTTTATTGTCAGAGTCTTCGTCAGAAAGAGAAAGAGAAAGAGAGAGAGAGAGAGAGAGAGAGAAAGAGAGAAACTTCACCCACGGCTATACAAGAAATCTCCAGTTAACTGCGATCGAGTTCGATCGGAAAAGAAAAGGAAAATTTTCTCCATGATTTGGAAATACACCGAGAGTAATCGTTTACTTTCTCTCAACATGCATATATTATAGTAGATATACATCATCACACATACATACATGCATACATACATATATATATATATATATATACATACATATGCATATATATACACACGTGTACGTATTTCAACATTTTCTAGAGAAAAAGAAGAAGAAAGCACAGTGCGTTGAACGTTTGCTGCGAGGAGATTATAATAGAAGAATAAGTAGATAGAAAAAAAGAAGAAATAAAGAGGGAGAAGGGTGTATATGGCCATTTATACTAAGAGGACGAATACATTTATTTATATATGCGTATACATATACTTATGCTAATGTATATATATGCATGTATGTGTAAAAGCACGTATATATATATATATATATATATATATATATATATATATGCGTTATATATATATATATATGCGTATTATATATATATATGTATCGGTGCATCCCGCGTTCAGAGATATTTATTTCCTCTCCCCCTTTCCCGCTTCCCTCCTTTCTCTCACTATTTCCCTTTCTCTTCTACGATTCATTCTCTCACTTCTCCC
>NC_060969.1:807500-810000 GCF_910589235.1 Vespa crabro | reverse complement strand
GGTGAAAATTCGTATTTAAACGAGGTTAGTAGATCCATCGGATAACATTTTCGACTAACTCGCTCGCAACGAGACTGGTCTATTTACTAAACTCGCGTAAACAATTCAGCCGGACAGTTTTAATCCCAGCCTTGAACACGAAGCAACGAACTGTATTAGTTAACTAATAGGAATACAGTAATAATCGATTGCTCGATCGATCCATTATCGGTATTTTATCGGTATAGACCGATCTATATGTCGTTAAATTCATGCTCATCAAAAGGTTTTACCTTTTTTATGGATTTATTTAAAATTCGAAGAAGAAAATCCGGAAACCACTTTGAAAGCCACATTTCTTCTTTTTCCTAACGGAAAGAGTCCAAAGTCCGTTTGCGATTTTTCTCATCCGTTTCCCTCCCCCCCTTCTTACCTACCCCTTCCCTCCATACCTCTCTCTCTCTCTCTCTCTCTCTCTCTCTCTCTTTCTCTTTCTGTTCCCTATCCTTCCTATTCGTCCCAACCCTCCTCCTCTTTGGAGTCAAACGAGCAGACTTTTCCTTAATCGCGAATCTCGTTGAGCTAAAAAATAAATAGCCACTCCGCGAAAAGGGCAACGTCCTCCGTTAGAGCTCGTCGGGTGAATTTAGAAATCCCAGGCCCGTTCCTGTTCGCCGGCGAACAGATGCATCCGTCTCACCGAGATTAATAATGTATTATCCAGTTTGCGATTCTAGACGGGAAAATAATGGCTACAATAATTCGAACGCGAGATTCGTGCGAGCCACGCGGCGGCGGCGGCGGCGGCACAGTGGTGGCAGAGGCTATGATGATGGTGGTGGTGACGGCGGCATTGGTTGGCGACGACGATGTTGACGACGATGAGAGAAGGATAAAAAGAGAGAGAGAAAGAGAGAAAGAGAGAAAGAGAGAGATAAATAAAAGAGAATGAAATTATACCTCGATTACGAGACGATCCACCTCTCATAAAATGTCGAGCGTAAATGCTCGACCGTCTCGGCTCGTTTCGAGTTCGTCAACTTTCTTTTTAGACCAGTTTTCTTTCTCTTTCTTTATTTCTTTCTTTCTTCCTCTCTTTCTTTCTTTCTTTCTTTTTTTCTTTCTTTCTTTTTTCTTTTTTTCTTTTCTCTTTCTCGACCACCCACGCGCACGCTTCAACGATCGTCGAAGCGGTGATTTACGAGCACCTCGATGCTTTTGGCGCCGATGTTTTCTTCTATACCTATTAAACAACGACGAATTGCTCGTTCCTCCTCTTCCTTCTCTTTCTCCTCTCCCACCTTCTCTCCGCTTTCTCTATTTAAGGCGATTTTTAACCTTGCCGTTGGAACAATCTCATCAAAGTAGACAAAAAATTATATATATTTTTTATACATTACCTAATAATTGTTATAAGAGCGGTCCCGCGACATACTCGCGCTCGATGAATAAGATAACGAAAGTCATCGACACGGAATAAAAAAAAATTAAATGGATATTAATCAATATGGTTAATTACTTTCTCCAAAGGGTATACCATTTTTTCTTTTCTTTTTTCTCAAACACAAGTATCGATCATGAATTCTCTTGTAAAAGAAAAAAACATGATAGTTTTCTTTGTCTCTCATATATTTTTTTGTTTTGTTTATCCTTTCGTTCATCTTTTTTTTTTAATTTCTCTCTCTCCCTCTCTCTCTCTCCCTTTTCTTTCTTTCATTCTTTTTTTCTGAACTCTTAAGCAGAGAGATTTGCAAAGTTCAAAACCGCTCGAAATAGCGAGCCGAGGAACGGAGGGGCGTTATCGTATCGTCGAGTTTAACGAAACTGAAGTTTAAATATCTGCCGGATGTTTGGCGTGTATATCACTTCGTAAATTTAAGGTTTACGGTCGGCCGCTCACCGCCACTCGTTTGCTCTACAACGCCTCGGAGATTCCGTTACTTTCCTTCCCTTCTCTCTCTCTCTCTCTCTCTCTCCCTCTCTCTCCTTCTCTCTTCCTCCCACCTCTTTCTTTTTTTTACTTTATAATTTTCTAATTTATCTTTTTCCCTTTTCTTTCTCTTTTCGTTTTGTTATCTTTTTAATCCTTTTATTCGCGCCTCTTCGATGTTATCTAAATAATTTTCATTTCTTCCTTATCACAAAAGGAAACGATATTAAATTCCTTTGCGAAAGAAATCAAAGATATGAGATCGATCCATTGGGAAGAGAACTATTATATATGTACATATGTTCGTTGCGACGAAGTAAATCGTTGAAACATCAAAATTTAACTCTCTCTCTCTCTCTCTCTCTCTCTCTCTCTCTCTCTTTCACTTTCTATAAAGCTTCTAGAAACGCATACTTCATCCTTCTCGAAAGCCATGCTCCTAGTCGGATGAGTTTAATCCGGCTACTAAACTTCTCGTCTCGCGTTTCATCTCTCTCTCTCTCTCTCTCCCTCTTTCTCACACTCTCACTCTCCCTTCCTCTCTCTCTCTCTCTCTCTCTCTCTCTCTCTCTCTCTCTCTCTCTCTCTCTC
>NC_060969.1:782500-805000 GCF_910589235.1 Vespa crabro | reverse complement strand
TCTCTCTCTCTCTCTCACTTTCTCTCTTTCTCTCTTTCTCTCGTTCTCTCTCTCTTTCTAGCATGGTCCATAGAAAAGCCACGGGCGATGTCATCGAGCGCGTCGATTTCGACAGCAGTGCACTGGCGCGTTCTGCTACCTGTAGCGTTCGACGATATATAACGTGGTACACGAGCACATACAGATACATACATACATACATACATACATGCATACATACATACATACATGCATGCATACATGTATACGAACGTACGTACGTACGTTCGTTCGTTCGTTCGTTCGTTCGTTCGTTCGCACACGGAACATGGAGAAAAATGGAAAAGCGTCGATCTAAAACGCCAGCTTTCCGAGAACGAAACGGAGAAAGGAAAGAGTTTTGTACGTACGCACTTTGTCCAATAGGGATGAGAAGAGTTAAGAGGAAATGAAAACTCGAACAATAAAAAAGAAAGAAAGGAAGAAAGAGAGAGAGAGAGAGAGAAAGAGAGAGAGAGAAAGAGAGAGAGAGAGAGAGAGAGAAAGAGAGGGAGAGAGAAAACAGGAAGGAAGGAAAGAGACAAAAAAATAGAAAAAATAGGGGACAAAAAAGAAACCACGAGAAAAAAGGGAAAATAAAGAAGGAAAGTAGGACCGAACAAAAAAAAAAAGAAAATGAAGACAAAATATTGTCCATTGAAATCGCTCGAATTATTTCGTTAAAGCAATAATGACGAGGCAGTAGCGAAATGCAACGAATCAGCTTGGCACATCGCGTCATATAAACGCGAAACAATCCGATTCTCGTACCTTTAGTTCTCTCTCTCTCTCTCTCTCTCTCTCTCTCTCTCTCTCTCTCTCTCTCTCTCTCTCTTTCTCTATCTCTATCTCTGTTATACGTAGACGACATATGTGCGTGTGTATATATTCGTTACGTGTGGTCTCCCTCCGGGGGAGACAAGCCAGCCGGCATCAATTTATCGTAAATAAATAAATCTATTTATTCGAGCGCTCTCGTGTGACGGTAGAGTCCTTGTATGCGTGTGCGTCAACGCGAAAGATAAATAGCCGGAGATGACGAGTTTCGAGTATAGATACGCGTGTTAGTTTAAACATTAGGACGAGAGAGACTATCATTCGAGAAAGGGTTACACATGAGGTCCCATTACGTATGTAACGACGAATGATAATCGCCTAAATTCGTTATCTTATTTACATTGTCGTTGCCTTATTTAAGGGGAAAAAAGAAATAGAAAATAAAAAAAGAAGTATAATAAAGAAATAAATAAATAAAGAGAGAAGAAAAATTGGAAACTAAAAGAAAAAAAAAAAAAGAAAACGAGGAAAGAACAACGTTTATACTGTAAATATTAATACATATTAATCTTGTCTATAGAAAATTACTTCCATCGATTATAAGTTGAGAATAAGGAAAAAGAAAGATAATATCATAATAATATTTACGTCTTTTTATATGAAATATTTATTAAGATTTAAAATTAACAATTTCTCATCGCATTGATCAATATATTTTAGCTTTCGAATTCTTCATCCTTGAAAGTTAAAAACTTATCCGACAAGGATAGATCGAATAGAGTATAATTACATGGATAAAAAAAGTTCCATGATTTTAAGAACGCTATTGAAAAATGAAATCGTTATGAATATGAAGATAAAAGAAAAAAAAAATTAAAATAAAGAAATAAAATCGAAACCTTGAATACGATAAAAGAGAGTCGACGAGAGCCTAAAAGTTCGAGTCATGGATACGTCGTAAGTGAGCATAAACGATCTCTCTTTCTTTCTCTATTTCTATCTATGTATTTCTCTCTCTCTCTCTCTCTCTTTCTCTCTCTCTCTCTCTCTCTCTCTCTTTCTCTCTCTCTCTCTCTCCCTCTCTCGTTGGCTGGTACTGCCGCTGGCTCTGCCCCTCCGCCGCCTCTGCCGCCGCCGCCACCACCGCCGCCAGTGCCGTCGTTCTCTCTTTCGTCCGACGTTAATTTAGACGAATTTCATTAGAACAAACGAACTTTGCTAATCCGCGCTAATCTGATTAGAAATTTGCTGCGGCGCTGCATTCTGCTACGTGAAACTCCGAGCGACGCGATGGCGACGCTCACGAGGACGAGGACGAGGATGAGGACGACGACGACGGTGTCGAGGATTGTCGTGTTGACTGAAATCCCTGTGCCTATATCCCTGACTCCCTTCCTTCCTTCCTTCCTTCCTTCATTCCTTCCTTCCTTGTTTCCTCTTTCACTCACTCTATCTTTCTCTTTCTCTTTCTCTTTCTCTTTCTCACAGTAGCAGCTCTCCTATCCTCCACCTCTATCCCTACTCCTATCCTCACGCCTATATCCTTGCCCGGCAAATATTTGCAAGAATTAGCCCCAGAACGACGACTACGACGACTATGACGACGACGAGTACGACTACTACTTCTATTTCTATATTTCTATATCTCTTTCTCTTTATCTCTTTAAATCCTTGACAAAAGATCGATAAGAATTATCCCATAAATAGCTACGGATTTCATGAATGGCGTAGAAAGTGATTTCTTTCATTTCGTTTTAATTTAAACAGTGAAACTATAAGAAATTTTCGTTTCTTTTTTGTTTTTCGCCAATAATATGATTGATACCGACCTATGATCGAAATGATCGTCGAATATTTAATCATATTGTTGTATGTAATTTTAATTTTCATAAATAAATACGTTCTTTACGATAAAGCTTCATGAATAGAATTTCAATTAGATAGGATTTCTGAAATACATTTCTTTTTTTTTTTTTCATTCTTTTTCGATCTATATAAAGGCAAGACCTTGAAAACTTCATTAGATAGAGATGATTATCGAGGATTTGACATTTGTAAGAATGAGAAGAATCTTAAGGAAAGAAAAGAAATGAAAAAAGAATGAGAAGAATATTCGGTGACATAGGGACGATTAACAGGTGTAAAAGCATACGAGAAGATGGATGATATATGAATATGAGAAGAGGAAGAAAGAATATAAGGAAAAAGAGTCAGAAAAAAGAGAGGGAAAGAGAAAGATATATATATATATATATATATATATATATATATATATATATATATATGCGCGCGTGGCCACGCATATGTATATATAGAAAGAGAGAACGACGAAGTATCAAAGTGAGAGGAAAATCTCGCTTTCGTGTAAAACGAGAAAGAGAGAGGAAGAGAGAGAGAGAGAGAGAGAGAGAGAGAGAGAGAGAGAGAAATAGAGACGGAAGCCGCGTATCTCGCTTGGCCATATTTAATTCACGAACCCTCTTCGACCGAGCGTGTGCGGATGCCTCTGTCTTCTCGAGGCCGAGCCTCTGAGAAAGAAAGCGAGGGGAAAGAAGTAGTAGCGACGAGAGGAGCAAACTCTGCTTGACGTTTACGCCCGCGTACCGGAGCGAGAAAAAGAGAAAGAGAGAAAGAGAGAAAGAGAAAGAGAGAAAGAAAAAGAGAGAGAGAGAGAGTTGAAAGAGATAGAATAGAGAGAAGTGGGAGGGACGTAACTTCGCACAGGAAAGGGATATGCAAGCTCGAAGGCCTCATTTCCATTAGCGGCATGCATCATACAGAAAGCGGACTGCTAGCACATAGTCGGTGCCCAGGCTACTACTACCGGCATTGCTGCCGTTGCTCTGGTACTACATGCCGGTCAGAATCGCCACCCCTTTTGTAAAATCTGACGCGTGAACGAATTCTTTTCAATTTTACCGCCTTAATACGTTATCGGATCACGAACGTTCAATCGATTTATATATTATTTTATCATTAGCACGGATTATTATAGAAAAAAAAATATCATCAAGATAACGTAAATTAGGTCACATACGTGATTATTATGAATATATACATACATATATAATATATGTGTAATAAATTTGTCTCTACTAAATAGGTGTATATAATAATAATAATGTTATTATTGTTAATGTTATTGTTATTGTTATTTTTGTTGTTATTATTATTATTATTATTATTATTATTATTCTTATTATTATTATTATTATTATTATTATTATTATTATTATTATTATTATTATTATTATTATTATTATTATTATTATTATTATTATTATTATTATTATTATTATTATTATTATTATTATTATTATTATTATTATTATTATTATTATTATTTCCTTAATCCCATTTATTGGAGTATTAGGCTAATTAGACGAGTTTCTGCCAAGTCTAAAGTACGTCTTCTATATTCAAAAATATTCTCTCTATCGTGCACTATCTTGCACGATCTCTGAACTTCCTCGTATTTATGTGAATATTTATTATTATTATTATTATTATTATTATTATTATTATTATTATTATTATTATTATTATTATTATTATTATTATTATTATTATTATTATTATTATTTTATTATTATTATTATTATTATTATTACTATTATTATTTTGTGTATTATATATTCTAAGAAAAGAGGAAAAATAGAGGAAGGATATCATTTTAATGAGGAATATATAATTATCTATGAATTGCGTTCTAACACTAATGTTTTCTTCATCTAATACTTTAAGTTTTGTGTCATAGAAAATATATTAAACTATTGTATATATATATATATATATATATATATATATATAATATGTATGTGTGCGTGAGTATTTGTAAATAGAGAATGTGAAAATGTTTGATTTATTTTTCTATAAGAATTTGAATAACTTTGTCACTTAAATCAGAAATATCGATACGACACTAAGAAAGTGAATTTTGTATGCCAGCAAATAGTTCTCTCTCTCTCTCTCTCTCTCTCTCTCTTTTTTTTCTCTGTCTCTTTCCCGCTCTGGCGCATGCGCGCTCTCCGTTTCGGAAGAAAGACGTAGAGCCGAAAATAATATACGAGGTCGATTATTCTGGGAAAAAGAAGAAGACGATAGAGAGAGAGAGAGAGAGAGAGAGAGAGAGAGAGAGAGAAAGTGCACGAGCTCCCTTGCAATTTTCTCGTCAATGCACACGTCAGACTGCACGTCGTACGTTCTTCGACGTTATTCTCTCTCTCTCTCTCTCTCTCTCTCTCTCTCTCTCTCTCTCTCTCTCTCTCTTTCTCTCCTACTCGCTATCTCTATCCCACCCTTCTTTTTCTATTCCTCGACTGCACCGTCACAGGGACACGAGACAATGAAAAATGCACGCGACACGATATACTGCTTGCACGTCCGAACTACGACTGCACTGGCGTTCACTTTCTCTCTCGTGTCCACTCTCCGTCTCTTTTCTCTCTCTCTCTCTCTCTCTCTCTTTCTTTCTCTCTTTTGCTCTCTCTATCTCTCTCTTTCGTTTCGACATGCATTTGCCAGAAACGGCTACGGTCTGTTCGATAATTCTTTGTGTGGTTTAGCTCGAGATGCGTGCAGCCGTCGCCGGCAGCGGTCGCTTCTCGAAATTACGCTCATCCCCCGATTTTACCTATGAGAGTAAAAGAGTAAGAGAAAGAAATAGAGAGAGAGAGAGAGAGAGAGAGAGAGAGAGAGAGAGGAAGATCCTCATGGTTAACTTCGAATTATATATGTATGTATGCATGCATGTCTAGTTACTCCTTTTCTACAACACTAAATACATATTGGTTATTTCAATTGTATCTTACCAATTTCTCTTTTTTTTTTATTTTTTTATTGCTAAATACAAATGAGATCCAATATTAAATGTAAATCTATATAAATATATATATATATGTATCTTGTTATACATAATATATATATATTATAGATATATATATATATATATATATATATATATATATATATATATCATGTTTTTCCTAAATCGTACTATCGGAAGATATTTTATATCACACATATCGTACAAGTTATCATTACCGTGTTATCTTTCTAACGAAAAAGAAAAAAAAAGGGAAGATCATTTTCATTAACGATAACATATGTTAATATTAACGTAAATATGTTATTTAATAATTAATATCATCTTTTTTTTTTTTGTTAACCGATAAAAATATCACGTTACTCAGACGTTCATTTTCATAATTAAACTTTTTATTATTTTCATCCAGAAATTTATTATCTTAAAACAAAAGATATGGTTTAACAAGTTTATGAATTTTTTATGCCATATTATAAAAATATTTACAACAAATTGATTCATTCTTTGAAGAAAAAGAAAAGATCGTTGAATCAAATAAGAAAATAGGGTTAAAAAAGTATCTTAAGTGATACAATCTCTTCTATGTGTATATATTTTACATGAAATGCTCGTAGATGTAAAGATAAAGAAATAGAGAGAGAGATAGAGAGAGAGAGAGAAGATAATTCATTATTTGTTTGATATACGCACAATTAAATTAACGGAGAGAGAGAGAGAGAGAGAGAGAGAGAGAGTTTCCTTCTTCTTTTCTAAATCTCAGTCCTCTCTTTTTCTTTTTCCAATACGTTATATTTTAGACTCTCATCGATTCTTATTCTTCTTCCTTTTTATTCTCTCTTGGTTTATCCACATTCTCCGATCTATCTATCTTTCTATCTATCTATAGTCTCTCTTTTTCCCGCTCCCATCCTCCTTCGAGACAAATAATGGGCAGAGGGTTTATTTTACTGAACTGAGGCGAGTGCACTCGAGATAGAGAGGAAAGAAAGAGATAGAGATTGTTTTAGAGAGATAAAGAGAGAGAGAGAGAGAGAGAGAGAGACAGAAAGAGAGAGTTTGGTGAAAAAATTTCCGCTCCGCTTCGCCGGTTTTAAACAAAAAGCCTTTAGTTGGCCCAACAAACTCGTGGATCAACAGAACTTTTTCTTCGAGTGGGTCCGAGGCAGTTCGCGCTGCTTGCGCGTTTATCCCTCTCCGAGGGAAAAAAAAAATAGAAGAAAGATAGAAATAGAAAGAGAGAGAAAGAGAAAAAGAGAGAGACAGAGAGAAAGAGAGAAAAAAAGAGAACTAAGCAATGATAGCTATAGTAGTATTAACGGTGATAACCCCCCCAATGATGGAAAAGGAAGAGCAAAATAAAAGAAAAAAAAAAAAATGAACAAAAAAAGAGAAAGAAAAAGGAATGAAGAAAGGTACGATTGGCGTTGAATTGCTGCTGCTATTGCTACCGCTACTGGTACTGCTAATGTTGCTGCTGGTACTGAAGCTGTGGCCGATGGACTGGGCCGGTTGGTTATCAAACCACCACTAAAAAACGCGAGGAAGCGCGCGTCGATGATGAGACCCTTAAAAATTAATTTGAAAAGTCGGTTGGCGAGAGAGGACTCCTGAAAAACGCTTCGGTATATGAGGTGGAAGTTAGGAGGTAGAGAAGGTGAAGGAGGTGGAGATGGTAAAATTTGGAGGAGTAAGTTCCTTTTTCGCGTCGCAACGACGAACCGAGCCAACCGGAGAGATATAAAGGTGGTATAGAGGAGGTGGTGGTAAGAGGAGGTAGAGATATGATGGTGGGAGGTAGAAGCGAAACTGAAGCTTGAGGAAACCCGAGGAAGAGTCGGCGGCGATTCTATTGCAGAAATCGCGAAATGCCGCGAGAGAGAGAGAGAAAGAGAGAGAGAGAGAGAGAGAGAGAGAGAGAGAGAAGAGTATACGGAGGGAAACTTTCGAAATGAAGCAACTTTGCGTGTGTCTTGCGCTTTCGACGCGTCTCGCAACCCCCTTTTCATGGAAAAGCCCAGAAAGCCTCACATATTAGCAAAGTTGTCGGCGGAGGCGCCCAGAACCTCCTCTTGTTCCCTACTCCCCCCCTTACCTACCTCCTACCTCTCTCTTTCTCTCTCTCTCTCTCTCTCTCTCTCTCTCTCTCTCTCTTTCTATCTATTTTTCTCTATCTCTCTTGCTCTCTCTCTCTCTCTCCCTCTCTTTTAACTCTTCAAACTGTTCTTGTTCTTCTTCTTCTTATTCTTCTTATTGTTCTTCTTCTTATTCTTCTCGCGATATCGACGTTAAAATTTGTTCTCGCATCTGTCCATCCATCCATCCATCCATCCATCCATCCATCCATCCATCCATCCATCCATCCATCCATCCATCCATCCATCCATCCATCCATCCTTCTATCCATCCATCCATCCATTCATCCAACCATCCATCCATCCATCCATCCATCCGTTCGTACGTTCGTTCGTTCGTCTCGCTTATTGGTCAAACTGAGATAAAATCTCGTGATTCTTAGCTCGAAGAAGAAAAGGGGATGGTTTTACTAAAATCTTCATTTCATAGGCCAGGCCTCCCCTTCCTCAGATTTCCACTTTATTTCTTCTTTATCGTTACTTCCCCATTGTGTACTCAGGAGATGCTAAAGTTTTATTTTACTTTATTCCCAGATTTGTATATATATGTATATATATATATATATATATATTTTTTTTTTTTTTCCACTTGAGGTTGTCTTTTTTTTCTTTTATTTATTATTTAAGCCTGGATATACACTTGAATACCGGTTTCCTCAAGTATAATTTGTTTCTTTTCATTCTTGTGAAAAGAAACTTACGATATCGTGTAAGTTGAGGATAAAGAAAAAAGGAAAAAGGAAAAAAAAACTTGCGGCACTTAGGTGAAAAAAAGGAAAGGAGTGGTATAATAGAAATTCAAATAAGCCAGATCTGTTGTTTTTTTTATTGTAAACACGGAAAGAACACTTTTATAATAATATTATTTTATTTTTTATTCGTATATTTGTTATTTTTTTTTATATTTTTTTTTTTTTTTATATTTTCTTCTCCAATAAGCATTTAAATTTGTTTTCTAATATAATTTCTTCGTTTTTATATTGCAATATTTTTTTAATTAAAATATAAAATCTCATAAATCTTAGTACAAAAGAGTTGAATGTAATCTACTCCTCCGTAATCTGTAAATCTGTAAATCCGTAAATCTGTCTAACTCTGATTTTGTTTTTTTATTATTATAATTCCATTAATTAATAATTTATTATTATTATTAATAATATCGATTTACATTATTTCTAGATTTATATATTGATATAAATTTTATTTAAATTTGTTACTCTTTCAAATATTATTTATTCCTTTTCAATCTTAACTCGATAAAGTTAAAAGAAAAAAGTACATACACATTAAGTTTCATATTCAATGAATAATTTATTCAATCAGAAAACTAATTTCTAACTAACAACCTCATAATGCTGTTAGTATCTTAATGATACAGTGATCATTGTCTTAACAAAAGTTAGACGCAATAAATGATCTAAAATTCTAGAAATATACTAAGAAAAAGACCAACGGACTCGTCTAATCTTAGCCTTTCTTTTTTCTTTGTTTCAGGCCAAGTTGTTGGAATCGTCCCACGCTTGGCTCGGTGCCTCCACCTCCAGTATAGCAGGTGAGTTTCATACCGTATTGTCCTCTCAGAGTCAAATGCATCTATCAATTCGCCCACCCTATAAATTTTATTAATAATAATAATTTCAGGAGAACTTTGCTTACCGATTACTTCAACTTCCTTTTATCTTTTTTACTATTTCTATTTAAATTAATAATTATTTGTATATATATATATATATATATATATATATATATATATATACAAATAAATGTGTATGTGTGAAAAATAATTATTACTTTTATTATTATTTACACAGCATTTTATTACTATTTACACGAAAAATAAAAATTTTTTTTCATTTCTATATACATGTAGAAGAAAAATGATCTTATAATTGTTATCATTGTTATTTTTTTTTTAATCATAATTTGTTATAATTATATATATATACTCTTTACTATTGTATTTATTACTAATTAACAAAATAATAAAATATAATGTAAATA
This sequence comes from Vespa crabro, assembly GCF_910589235.1. Taxonomy (NCBI): domain Eukaryota; kingdom Metazoa; phylum Arthropoda; class Insecta; order Hymenoptera; family Vespidae; genus Vespa; species Vespa crabro. Next base: position 795,247 of record NC_060969.1, on the reverse strand, counting down.
ATAACGATAACAATAATAATTATTATCATTCACACGAAAGATAAAAATTATTTTCTTCTTTTCTTCTCTTACAACTAATAGAAAGTGAAAAAAGAGAAAAGGAAAGTGAAAGAGCTAGTAAAAGAAAAAGAAAAAGAAACAAAAAAACAAAAAAGAAAAACAGGAAAAAAAGACAGAAGCAGAAAGTGATGAAGAAAAAGGTGTGCTCTCGAACACGATCGGTTTTTGAGGGACGTAAAGGAAAATAGAGAAAGAGAGAGAAAGAGAGAAAAGTTTAGCAATGGAGAAAGAGAGAAAGAGAGAAAAGAAAGAAAGGAGTAGTGTCGTTACACCGGCAATAATAAAGCGCAGTGGAATGCGTTTTGCTTTAATATAGAAAGCAATTTAGATAGACGACGAAACGACGGGCGGGCATCGGTTTAATAGCAGCGATAACGCGTTCTCGCAATTCGTGACGCTCGCAAACGTAGTCGCGAATCTTTCGCACACGCGGCTACCCTTCCTTTCCGAGTTTCACGGTAAATCGAGCACGACTACGAGCACGTTGACGACTACGACAACGACTACGACGACGACGACGACGATGACGACGACGACGACGACGACAACGACGACGACGACGAGGACGAGGACGACGTCGGAAACTTCGAACTCTCTCGTTACGCGTCTCAAATCGATTCAAGAAGCCCTACCAGCAAGGAGTATTATTTCTTAGGAAAAATTTACATTTCGTGTTCGCGTTTTTTTGCAAGAGAAAAAGAGAGAGAGAGAAAGAGACAGAGACAGAGAGAGAGAGAGAGAGAAAAAGAGAGAAAGAGAGAGAGAGAGAGAGAGAGAGAGAGACTTTCATTGCCTGACCGCATTTTCTTTGATTTTACTACCTTCTACATTTCACTCGAGATTTGATAAAACTCGTTCTTTCCTTTATTACCTCCGACTGTTGTTTTTATTCACTTTTACTCGGATATTTATGTTTCGTGTATCCTATACCTTCCCTTGAAATCTTTGAAAATTTTTATTTCAATTAGAGTATTTTGCAAGATAGAGAGAAAGATAGATAGATAGATAGATAGATAGATAGAGAGAGAGAAAGAGAGAGAGAGAGAGGGGGGTAAAAAAATAGAAAAAAAAGAATGAAAATTCTTCTCTTTCTCTCCCTCTCTCTCTCTCTCTCTCTCTTTTTCTCTCTTTCTCTCTTTCTCTCTCTCTCTCTCTCTCTCTTTTTCTCTCTCTTACATCCGCCAACATCGTTCATTATTCGTCTCGAAAACTTCAGAGAAAGATTTCTTCGCAATCATCGAAATCGCCGTTGGTTCCTTTTTATCGTAGTTCCTCCTTTAATCCTTCAATAGTTATTACACTATCCCACTTGATTTGTTGTTTCATTCTTATCTTCCTTTAATTTCTCTTAGATTAAGAGAATAGAGAAGAAAAAAGAGTGAAGACGTTTACTCGTTGCTTAATCCTTAATGAAATAAAAAAGAAATTAAAAAAAAAAAAGAAAAAAAAAAAAAAGAAAAATAATCCTTTCTATATCCTAGGACTCGCTGTTCTTGTTCTTCTAACTAATGAAACGAGGTCGTTTATTGTTATTATTATTATTATTGTTATTATTATTATTATTGTTATTGTTATTGTTATTCTTCTTCCTCTCGAAAGAGAGACAGATATATCGGTAATGATAGGAAAGAGGGGAAAGAGACAGAGACAGATAGAGAGATAGAGAGAGAAAGAGAGAGAGAAAGAGAGAAGATAGAGAGAGAGAGAGAGGGAGAGAGAAAGAGAGAGAGAGAGAGGGAGAGCTAGAGCTAGAGATAGATAAAGAGAAAAAAAAAAGGGGGAATCCGAAAATCGCATGACTATTTTCTAGCTGACTATACGAGCCTGCTGAAGCTGAAGGCACCTACGTGGACTCGGCATGACCTTCAAGAAGCAATCGAGGCTGTGGTTACCCAAAAGATGAGGTTCACACAGGCATCAACGAAGTATGGTATACCTAAGGGCACCCTATACGACAACATCCTTGGTAAATCGAAGAGGATGATGGTTCTCGAGGAAGCTGGTTTAAATTCGAACGAGGAAACGGCCGTCCTTGAATTTTGTTGCGACATAAGCATTAGCCCATATAATCGACGAACGAAAAAGTCCCTTAACGTGATATTAAACTTCGTTGAAAAGTTAAGACGAAAACGCGATCCTGGGTTCGTCTTTACCGGGCTCTCGGGTTTTCGTTGGTGGTGGGCATTTTGTAAGAAACACTCTATAGTGTCCTTGTATTTCAACGATGAAAATGAGAACGAATGACCGGAGAAGATGGCCGATGACACTCATCTTCATCGCCAACGAGAGCGACGACGACGACGAAAACGACCACGACCACGACCACGACCACGACCACGACTACGACTAAGATCTCGACCTCGTCCACGACCACGACTACGACCTCGTCCACGTCCACGACGACGACCACGACATCAGCGATACACTTAGAAAGCAACATAGAGCAGAGAGAGAGAGAGAGAGAGCCGATCTAGGATATGGATATTTTAATAAACTTTTTGTAAATTAATTCAATACGTAATGTATGTAACTATGCGAGTGACCAAGATTGTCATGTGAAGGTAATTTATGTTTAATCCTTATAATACCTTTATAAGTTTTTCGGGTATCGTTGAAAAATATCTTTTGAAATATGTGCGATTTTATGAGAAACACGTTTAAGTTAACGTGTTTTTCTTAAAAATGAAAATGTTTCATGTATTTTTGTTTTCCTTATGTTATTTTATTTTCATTTTGAAATATTTTACTTTCGTAATCGAAACGATTATTTTTCAAAAATGAAATAAAATGTCATTACGTGTATTTGAGTTGTGTTAAAAATGAAAAGCCAGAGTTCTAGGGTATTAAAAGGGTTAAGATTAAATTTTCCCTTCCAAAAAAAAAGAAAGAGAAAAGAAATTTGACAGCAAGATTGGTCAATCAATCAACGTTATCTCTTTCACGGATGAATTTTAAGAGTCCTTTCAAACTTTATCAACATGAAAAAGGAAAGAAAAAGAAAAAAAAAAGAAAAGAAAGAAAAGAAAGTAGAAGTTTGAATTACAATGAAATTATAAAAAAAAATGTGGAATCGTTGATAACTTGAAATATAAATTTTCTTTAATCAGTGTCTATTTTTTATATCACATATGTTTAAATGTCGTGGATTGTATTTATAAAAGGTCACTCAATATTTTTTCATATTTGTAACAAAACTGTTAGATATATGTACGTCGACTAAACTATATATAATTCTTATTCTTCAAGTAAGCGTGATTTATTAAGATGCTACAAGTGCCTTCCGCTTGATCGTCTTCCATTGGATATTAATTAATTAGTTAATTAATCGTATGTACCTAAGAACGAACGTAAAAAAAGACGCATTAAATGCATTCCATTTATATAATTAACGAGAAACGCGGTTGAATTATTGTATATAATCAACAATATATAGATATATATCTGCGTGTCGTAATTTTCGATTTAACGCTCGATGATATTGAAAAGATTTGTATTTTTTGAGATATAAATTTTTATCTTTTTCCTTTTTTTTTTTTGTTTCACTACATAAAAGATAGAGAAATGATCGATGTAAATTTTTAGAAAAGTTATAACGCTTATATTAATTATCAATGTTAATACACAATGCATAATGATTTTCAACGATATTAGAATTCATGATATTCTAATATTAGATTAATACGTCATAGCTATGATGACGTATCATAGTAATAAAGAGAAAGAAAGAAATGATGAATGAAAAAGCGAGACAGAGATAGATAGAAAGAGAAAGAGAAAAAGAGAGAGAGAGAGAGAGAGAGAGAGAGAGAAAGGGAAATAATTTTTTGCGAAAGATTTATTTGACACATTGCAATTAAAATACTCTATTTGACGATTCGTATAATATTTTTTTTCTTTATTTTACGAATTGTTACGTTATGTTATGCTTACTATTAGAAACTTAACTCAAAGTCATAAAACGAAGTTACACATATGTATATGTATATATCGAGAAAAAAAAAAGAGAAAAGAGAAAAAAAAGGAAAAAAAAAGAAAAGAAAATAATACATGTAAAGTTTTGTTACGTGTCATGAGTACAATACGTAATACATATAAACGTACTCTCACATAGATAAAGCAAATCGTTCGATCACAAAGGTCGAAACTTTTTCATTTCTTAATTTAGCATCATTCGAGAAGTTCGATCGTAATAAAATCGTAATTATTATCTTCGATGACATAAATAACATATCCCATTAACGATAATTAATCATTAATTAAAACATTTAAAGAAAGATATAATAATTCGTAGATATTAGCCGGGACGTACATATTATAAGGGACTAGTAAAAAATGAAAGAATTTAAAAATTAATTAAAATCACGTTTATGTGAAAAGAATTAGAAAAAGAACATTCCATACGTTATAATTTACTTTATTTGAAGTTAAGGAAAGAAATATAAGAAAAAGAATAGAATAGAAAAAGAAAAAGGAAAGGAAAGGAAAGGGAAAAAAGAAAAAGAAGAAAAATAAGAGAAAAGATTTTCTAACGTAATAAAATTTCTAATCTATTAAAAATTATTAACGAAAGATTTAAAAATGAATTAGAATCGTTTTGTTGGAGTAAAATTATAAAAAACATTCTTAACGTTAATACTCTTTTACTTAATTTCTTTACTTCAATAGAAAGAAAGAAAGAAAGAAAGAAAGAAAGAAAGAAAGAAAGAAAGAAAGGAAGAAAGACAGAGAGAAAGAGAGAAAGAAAGAAAGAAAGAAAGAAAGCAATAAAGGAAGGAAGCAAAAGAAAGATCTTCTAACGTTGAATTATATTTATCTATTATAGATTGTTCTCCCATATTTGTTCTCGTTATTTTTTTTTCTTTCTTCTATCCATCTCAAATCTATTAAAAATATTACCGCGTTGCGCGAGTGCGTGTGCGCTTATACGTATGTGTGTAAAGAGTATGCGTATGTCCACGTATATGTCATCATCACTGTGATAAATAAAAATTAACAAAAAACAATGTAAAAGGAATCAAGAAAAATGAGAGACTTTGTGAGAGAGAGAGAGAAAGAGAGAGAGAGAGAGAGAGAAAGAGAGAAGAGAGAGAGAGAGAGAGAGAGAGAGAGAAAGAGAGAGAGAGAGAGAGAGAGAAAGAGAGAGAGAGAGAGAGAGAGAAAGAGATAAATATATATATATATATATATATATATATATATATACATACATATTATATATATATATAGATATATAAATAGAGATAAAGATAAAAGGAAATATATATGTATCACGCGATATTCCAAGTCTAGACTATTAAGAAATGCGTTTGTACGAAGGAGACGATAGATCATGAAAGTATAACGAGGGCGCTTCGTTTTACGGAATCAAATCTTGCATTTGGATTAAATTATCACAGTCGACTTTTCCGCTTTAGCAAAGGGAAATTAGAAGTGGAAAAGAAATTCGAAGGAATAAGACGTTTAAATAACTCCCTTCTCTTACCTTTCGCGCTCAATAACCCATAACTTTCTCCCACTCTAGCCTCCCTCCATCCTGTTCCTTTACCCCAACAACTCACCGTCACTTGGCCACGCTCTCAATCGTTTTTAAGCTATCCATGAAACAAACTTCTAAAGATAGAAAAACGTAAACTCTTTTCTATACTCGTTAGAGACGAACATGCGCATTAAAGCGTAAGCGTGAGCGCGTGCCCGCGCGCTCGCGCTCGTATTTCCAATGAATTGTATTAATCGTCAAATTGGAGGAGGCTTAATTAAACTCAATAACTTAACTATTAAATAATCGTTGTGAATTAAGGCCATTCGTGCCATACTGGGTGCTGTTCTCGATATATATATACATATATATATATATATATATATATATATATATATATATACATATATATATACTATATATATATATACTATATATATATATATACTATATATATATACTATATATATATACTATATATATATATATATATATAGTAGATGATCATGATGCATGTAGAACTACGATGTGTATACTACGTAAATACGCGTATGACGAGTGTGTGTATGGGAGAGAAAAAGAGAAAGAGAAAGAGAGAGAGAGAGAGACAGTAAGTTTCTCTGTATGTATGTATGTAGAATATATGTGTGTATGTGTATATGTATACGTGAGAGTTATTATGTACCGAGTAATGTTCGTTCTTCTTGGTTCTTCTCCTCGGAAAAAAACTTCTTCTTCCGGAAAAAAACGTGCACGTAAATTCACACTTTAGAAAAGTCTCAACTCGAGGAGAAATTGTTTTCTTTCTTTTTTTCTCTTTCTTTCTTTCTTTCTTTCTTTCTTTATTTATTTATTTATTTCTTTTTTTCTTTTCTTTTTCTTTGATTACTTTTTATTTTTATCTTTTTTCTCTTCTTAATCTTATTTTTTATTTCTTTTTTTTCTTTTTTGTTTCTTTTCTCCTTCCTTTTTCTCTTTTTTTATTTTTGTAATATTCGTCTTGACAAAATTAACGAAAGGACTGGGTGATGAATGCTTTTTAATATTTAAACTGTGTCCTCTTTCCAATATTAATCTTGATTATAAACTCGTTTATATTAAAATTAAGCGAGTAATTCGAATAAATGTTGAGTAGTGAGTGTGAGAGATTGAGAGAGAGAGAGAGAGAGAGAGAGAGAGAGAGAGAGAAAGAAATTCTAGACTACTTCGAATTTCTGTAAGCAATGATTGTAATAATGATGATGCAATAATTATATAGCGACGATAGCCCAATTAGTATTTAACATTAGTAAGTAAATAACAATTATTATTATTAATGATTATTATTATTATTATTATTATTATTATTATTATTATTATTATTATTATTATTATTATTATTATATTATTATTATTATTATTATTATTATTATTATTATTATTATTATTATTATTATTATTATTATTATTATTATCACTACTGCTACTACTACTATTACTATTACTATTATTTTATTAATATTATTGTATAATTATTACTTATTATTATTATTATTATTATTATTATTATTATTCTTACTTATTATTATTATTATTATTATTATTATTATTATTATTATTATTATTATTATTATTATTATTATTATTATTATTATTATTATTATTATTATTATTATTATTATTATTAATACGTTTCCTCTCTATTTTCTTTTCTTTTCTTTTCTTTTTAACGCTAAACCTACCGACACTTCATATATACCTAATTCCTAGCGCGTCCGGTCAAATGATCGATCTTAAAACATCTTATATTTCTTAATTTAGAATGATAATAATATTCAATTTGATACTGGAAAAATATAGTTTCTCTTATTTAAAAGTAAATAATTTACATTTTATTCGTCGTAAGTAGTAACCTGCGCAGACAAATGTTTATGGAAAAAAACAGTAACGTGAGTACGGATAGATTGATTTAAACATTTTCAATTTGTAATGACTTTATAGTTTCAAAATTGACTCTTCGTGATAATATTATTATAAAAATATATAAATCGTTCAACCGATTAAATGATCGGTTGTAATAGGTATAACAGACTACAAGTTTTTCATAGAAAACGAATAATAAAGGAAAGAAGTGAATATTGAAAAATATATTGTAACGTTTATTATAGAAAAAGTTGTGAAGTTTAAAGACGTTGTAATTAAGTTGTATATAGGAAATTCTAATCGAAATTTTAAATTCTAATCGGTCATTTGACCGATCCGTAGTAGGTTTAGTGTTAAACGATTGAGCTTGTTTTGTTACAAATTGGAACGCATCTTTGTAACGATTGTATAAACGACGACAATACAATCGATACGTTATATAATAATTAACAGGTTATATAATAATTCATTTAACCTTTGAACTACATACCTTGTACCTTTCTTAAGATTCTTCACTTTACAGGAAATCTACAATGTTGAAGGTATAAGAGAGAGAAAGAGGGAGAGAGAGAGAGAGAGAGAGAGAGAGAGAGAGAGGGAGAAAAACATATATGGATCTTACAAAAGTCGAAAACTCAACTCGAATTTTTAAAGCGAAAAAGTATCGACTAATAAAAAAAAAAAATGTAACAAAAAACATATTCGTTTCAGCTCTGCTACGCGTCACATTTTGCGCGTTACAATCGCGCTTCCATCGACATGCGTATTTATTTATTTTATTCTTTTTTTTCTTCCTTTATATACATATATATATACTTTTTTTTTTTTTTTTTTTTTTTTTTTTTTTTTTTTTTTTTTTTTTTTTTAATTTATTTTTCTATTTTCTTTTTTTTCTTTGTTTCCAACATAAACGAGGACGTAGAAATTAATACGTAAAAAAAAAACAAAAAAAAGGACGCAAACGACAAAAAGTAAAAAATAAAGAAAAAAAGTAAATAGAGAAAACGAGAAATTCCGAAATTAAATCGGAATTTTTTAACGTTTCCGTCACTGTAATACCGTTTGTGTAGTACTATTCTATATACGCGTTGTTTTATATGTACATATAGATATATATATATATATACATATACACACCCATACATATATGTATATATGTGTGTATCTGTTTATGTGTATGTGTATGTGTATGTGTATGTGTATATGTACACATTAATTTGGCGTTTACAAAAAACCATTGACTAATTGTTTTCTCTCCGTTTTTTTCCACGGGGGGACGTTAACTAGCAGACAGCTACCAGTATCAGCTGCAGTCGATGTGGCAGAAATGTTGGAATACCAATCAGAGCCTAGTCCACAATCTACGCTTCCGTGAACGTGGCCCATTGAAATCTTGGAGACCGGAGACAATGGCGGAAGCGATCTTCAGTGTCCTCAAAGAAGGACTTTCATTGAGTCAAGCAGCGAGGCAAGTTTTTTCTAATTTTCTTATCATTCATTATCTAACATTTAATTCGGTATAAAAGAAAAAAGAAAGAAACACAAAAAAAAACAAGCAAACGAAAGAAAACAAAGGAAAGCAAAAGTAAGAAAGATGATGAGTTGTTTTTATTGTTCATTTTATTTTAATATTTAATTCTAAATAAAAAGAAAGAGACATTTTTTTAATTCAGTTTTCTAAAATCAAGTATATATATATATATATATATATATATATATATATATATATATATATATATATATATATATATATATATATATATATATATATATATATATACATGTATTGTTATTATTATTATTATTATTATTATTATTATTATTATTATTATAAAAATTATATGTACATTATAATTATGATTAATTATTAATGTCAAAAAATGGAAAAGGATATTTTTTTTTAATTCAAGTTTCTAGAATGAAATAATTAATTTATAATATATATTGTTATTATTATTACTATTATTATTATTATTATTATTATTATTATTATTATTATTATTATTATTATTATTATTATTATTATTATTATTATTATTATTATTATTATTATTATTATTATTATTATTATTACTATTATTATTATAGAAATTACATATAAATTATAATTATGATTAATTATTAATATCAAAAAGTGAAAGGAGGCATTTATTTTTTATTCAGATTTCTAGAATCTAGTAATTAATTTATAATATATACATTATTATTATTATTATTATTATTATTATTATTATTATTATTATTATTATTATTATTATTATATATAAATTATAATTATGATTAATTATTAATGTCAAAAAACGAAAAAAGATATTTTTTTAATTCAGCTTTCTATAATCAATCAATTTATAATATATGTATATATAATGTTATTATTATTATTATTATTATTATTATTATTATTATTATTATTATTATTATTATTATTATTATTATTATTATTATTATTATTATTATTATTATTATTATTATTATTATTATTATTAAATTATAAATTATAATTATAATTATAATTAATTATTAATATTATTTACGGATAACCGGTGTGTACATGAAACATTCGACGGATATATATATAATTTCTTGGAAAATTTTCTGGTACACTGACCTATATAATTTCTTAGAAAATTCTCTAGCACAGTGACCTATATAATTTCTTGGAATAACATTTGCTCGATGTCAAGGTAGAAAAAACAAAAAGAAAAAAAGAAAAGAGAAAGAGAGAGAGAAAGACAGAGTGAGTGACAGAGATAGAGATAGAGAGAGAGAGAGAGTGAGAGAGAAAGAGAAAGAGAAAGATAAATTTATATATATTGTATACGTCCTCGAATTCGATGAACTCAAATTCTTTGTCCTTTTCTATCTTTTTCTCTTTTTTCTTCTCTTTCACTCTCTCTCTCTTGAGCTCGAAACTGAGAAATTCGTCGAGTAAAAAAAAAATTACTGTTTTGCCTTGGTGCTTTGTACATATTACATAAATATTACCATAACTGTATTTCTCTGTATAATACATGTGTCATTTCTTGGAATTAACTACTTCGAAGTAGGTTAGCTGAATTCATAAAAATGAATGATCGATCTGGTAACATATAACGATGTGTGTGTGTGTGTGTATTTCTTTCTCCTTTTTTTTTTTTGAAGAAGTAAATATTCAAATTAATATGATATCTTCGAATGTGTAGTTCTTTCTGTTTTATTTTATTTCTTTTTTTTTTTTATTTCTTTTCTTTCTTTCTTCCTTTCCTTTTATTTTTAAACTTTATCACTCACAGCCATCGGAAATTTTGCCAATTAATAAATAAAATATATTTATTTACGCAAGATTTAATAAACATTTTATAATAATATATAACTAGATATCTTGGAAAAGTTTTATTTAATGTCTTTATTTTACACGTTTGAAAATTCATTAAAATTTGTTTTAATACGATAAATAACGTTTATTCAAACATGCTGTAATATTCTTAGAGCGATAAGAGAGTACGTTCGAAAGATAAATCTTTCAAGATAAAAATCTTTCTCAAGATTTAAAGATATTGATAAATATGACGACGAAAATTTCTTTGGAAAAATAAATATACGAATTGTGAAAGATTGTTAAAACGTTTAATAATACATTATCTTTTTCTTCGCAGAAAATACGACATCCCTTATCCGACATTCGTCCTCTATGCGAACAGAGTTCACAACATGCTAGGTCCTAGCGCTGATGGTGGGGCCGGTGAGTATTAGTTACTCCTTTTAAGTTTTTTCTCCGTAGTATTTCGTTCTCCAATCCCTACAACCATGTGATACCACCCCCTCCAAAAAAAAAAACAAAAAAAGAAACAAAAAATAAGAAAGCAAAGGAAAAAGAGAAATAAAAAGATATGAAATAAGAAAAGGAAAACAAAATATCCTGCAGAAATCCAATATGTTGATTATAAAAATTAATTAAATAATATCATTATAAGCAGTTACATAATACGTTTATACATATATTATGTATACATATATTATATACATATTTACATATATAATATTATCTAATTTATTACATTTTTTATATATACGTACTTTATTACTATACATAATTTATTACACGATATATATATATATATATATATATATATATATATATATATATATATATGTAAATTCCGAAGAATTCATTTTCGTTTATATATATACATATATATATGTTTGTGTAAATTATATAATAAAGAATTACGATGAAATTACAAAAAAAAATAAAATAAAAAACACATTAGTAAGATTAATCCAAATTATGAATGATTTTGGAACAATACACGAGAAATGAGGCTGGCTACTATAATAGACGAATAAAAATATATAAAATTTGATTTAGAATAAATCATTCGTCTTTTATCATGGTTTCGTTTAATATAGATTTGCGGCCGAAAGGAAGAGGACGACCACAAAGGATTTTACTCGGCGTTTGGCCAGACGAACACATTCGTGGTGTCATTCGGGCAGTTGTCTTCAGAGACGGTCATTCTCCACATATTGTTAAAGAAGAACCGGCATCGATGTATCCGACTTTAGCAAATTATGCGGCTTGCAATGGACCAGAAGGAGCGGTCAGTCCTGGTGCTGCTGCCGCTGCGGCGGTGGCTGCTGTTGCTCAAGGTATTTTTTTAATGTTTTAAATTAGATGATATATACGTACATATAAATATCTATAAAATTACGATTTAAGAAGGAAAAATAGAATCCATTTAATTTTAAATTAAGTTTTAATTTAAATTTTAATTTAATTTAACTTTTAAGTTAAATGATTAAATAGTTTCTTTAAAAGAAAATTAAAACAAATTTACGATCTAAATGTTACTATAATAATAGCACATTACACTTGTATCAAACTTTACTACATTTACTATACATTTGACAAATATAATAAGGATTACATTTGGATGTTTATTACGAACTATAACAAATTTCATATGAGTATAAATAAAAGGAAAAAAAAAAAAAGAAAAAAAGAAAAATCCATTAGATCTTCGTTCAAAAACAAAGATACAACTTGGGTCATTCAAAAGTATCAGAGCAAATCCTAAATAAAGCAACGCTATGTATATATACAAACATACACACATATATATATTAAAAATCTAATCATTGTTTTCAGGTCTAAGGCATCAAATGTGTAGTATGGTAGCAGCGGCACACTCGCAGCACGACATGATGGCGACGAACCTATCGACAAGCCTATCGACGAGTCTCACGTCGAATCTCCAAGCTGCGATGCAAGCGAGTCAGCATCACAACAATAATGTGAGCGGTATCGGTAGTAACAATGGAGCCGGAAT